>NW_012267393.1:2211382-2228690 GCF_000151885.1 Dipodomys ordii | reverse complement strand
GTTTTCTGGTGGTTTATTGAAGATAGGAGTCTCATGGACTTTCTTGCATGGGCTGGCTTTGAATCATGATCTTCAGATCTCAGCCTCCTGAGTAGCTAGCATTACAGGTGTGAGCCATTGACCCCTGGCTGGTTGCATATTTTTAAAAGAGAAGTTCTATGTTTCAAATGTAGAATCTCTAGTTTCAAACTAGATCCTTCTCACTAGGCAGAGGATCTACCACTGGAACCCACTCCCCTAGACCTTGCCTTTCATTAATTTGAAAATATCAACCCACTGCCTCTTGATTGCAAAGCAAGAATCATATGATAAATTATTTTTCTCATAGATGGTATTATCTGCCAGTAACTCCTAGTGGAAGTGGATATTTCCACCACCAAGTGAAGTGGGAGAGAATAGAGGCCCAGTGACCCAGTGGTCCCAGTGCAGGGAATCCTGCATAAAAGGAGAGAAATGTACATGTAAATGATGGAAATCCACAGAAGGTAGAGAAATGCAGCCTGCACCTGGCTTCACCTCCTGACTTTCCCTTTCCCATGCCTGGTTGAATCCTTCCTGGCCATATTTATTACAAATTACAATGTATCCTTTCTTAGCAATACCTCCTATACCTCAGTTATAGGTTTGAAGTTTCTCTTATTCTGAGAGTTTGTTTGCTTTGTGGTTTCATCTTGCATATTCTTACAGCTTTTTACTTTTAATAAATCATTTCTTCAAGTGGTATGCCAGAGATTTTGAGTTTTTTAAAAATAAAATAGTATGGCATCAAACATAAAGAATCAGGGTTTAATTTTTAATCTGGATATCACTCTGGTAGTCTCTTTGATAAGCTCTGGTGTGCCTAGGACTTCATTGTGGTGCACCATGGATTCACACATTGTTGGACCCAGTCCTAGGACCTACCCACAAGAAAACTGAGGTCTTTGCACTGGGAGCCTGGGGTTAGTGTCTGTGAGGAGCAGATCCTAGGATCCCATGGCCCTGAAGAAGGAGAGAGGTGCTTGGCCACTGTCCCAAAACATTGCCATGGTGATGAACATCATCCACCTTGACCTACCTGAAGTCATTGACAACAGTCCTCAAGGTCTAAGAGCTAGACCCCGGCTGTAATTGGCCCATTCTTCCCTGATGTCACTGGGTCCAGCTGGATTGGTCCATTTCCTCACTGATCTCACATGCCATTGTGAGGTCCCTGCAGTGGTTCCAGAAGGTAGGTAGTTTCTGTGCAGTGCTGAGATCTCCTTTGATGACTACTGGACTAAGTCAGAGCTAGGTTGGTACTTTTTTAGCTGGGGAGGGAGGTTTTGTGTTGTGTGGGTTTGGGGATTTCTGTTATTCTGTAGTTTAGATTGTGCTAATTTCAGTTAAGATATACTACCACTGAATTGATTTAGCTGTTTCATTAAGATTTGATACCCAACACATTGATTTTGCTAATTTTAATTATGATTTGCTACCTACTGTATTTACTTAGCTAAGTATAGTTAAGATTTACTATGCATCATATTTAATGAGCTAAGTTTAGTTAGGGTTGATTCCCTGCCATCCCATAAAGAAAATGGAGTCAAATGACAGTGGATACACTACATTCTCCTCCAGGGAAGATGAGATCTTTGCCAGTCAATATCATGTACAGCATGTATATTGTCTATGGCAGCTATGGGGAAGTGAAGGCCTATCTGCCTCACAGACAGTGAGGTAGCAGTAAAAATATTGGAGAGAGAAGACTACCGTATGTTGGTAGAAAATGAAGTGGATATTGTTAAGGCTCTGAATCACTCCCACATGATTAGGGTGTTCCAAGTGATCCAGGGAGAGAAACATGTCTACCTGGTAATAGAAATGGCTACCAAGGGAATCCTGCAAAAGTGGATCAGAGCATCATGCCACCTATTTGAGAATGTATCTAGGTTTCTGAAGCAGATAGTAACTCCTGTGCAGTACTTTCATCTGAATAGGCTGGCCCACCTTGACCTAAAGCCTGACAACATCCTACTGGATGAAAATGGCAATACTAATGACTTTGGGTTAAGCCTGAGGATTTCCCCAGGGCAGTTGCTCACAGAAATGTGTGGTGCCTACATACTCCATGCCCCTGAAACCTGCAACAGGTTTCAAGGTGGATCTCTGGGGCCTGGGCACCAGCTTGGTTTTTATGATTACAAGAAAATTCCCATTTAAAAGACCACTTCCATCCAGCTATGTATACCAATTATACAGGGCAGGTATGATGTACCATATCACTTGACTGCAAAAGGACATAACATCCTTTCACAGCTGCTAACTGTAAACCCACAGCAGAGGCCAGATACACACCAGGTAATGGTTTGATAGAGTTGAGGAAGGCTGTCTGTGTCCAGGTGAGCCACTGTCCAACAAGTTAGGTCCAACAATTGTCACCAGAATGTGTTTCATGGGATCCAACAAACTTCAGACCTACACATTGGTACTACAGAGAACATTTGATGAAGTGATGGCCACTTACTTTCTGATAAAAGATGGTTTAAAACAAGATAGTGCCAGCCCTGTGAAAACTAAATCAGTGCACCTGCAGTGTTCAACCATACCCAAATGTCACAAACCTTCCCACTTTTCCTGTAAAGAGATCAAGTTTAACATAACCATTTCAGTCTCTTCTGCCAATGTGCAGCAAGACGCAGTGCCGCCTCCCTGCCATTCCTCTCTGCTTCCTGCAGAGGAGCTCCATTTCCAGAATCTCACACCATACTTCAGTGGCTGCCCTCAACTGCTTCTCCCAAAGAGACAGCTGTAAAGCAAAAGCCCTGCCCTCTGCAGAGCCCCAGGATGAGAACAGAGTCTGCAGGGTTAGCAAGAGACAGGGCTGCAGTGAGCCTGGAATGAAGCTTAGAAGATATGGGGCCTGGTATGGAAGAGCTGCCAGAGGAGGCTGCACAGAAAGTTCATACTACTGTGTTCCCAGCATACCTAGCAAAGACCTCTGGCTGCTCTTGCCTTGGGAACAGAGATAAAACATCAGAGGAAAATGCCTTTCCCTCCAAGCAGCCTAAGAATGATAGCAGAGACTATCTCGAAAAGAAAATGGGACAAGAGGGAAGTGGTTAGCAGGATAGTAGTCCCTGCTCTTCACAGATGGTGCTGCTGTCTGCGAACCAGGGAACAGAACAGTTGCAGGGAAGGCAGAGAAGAGCCCTGAAAGACTTCAAAGCCATTCAGAGCCAGAAGCCCTATCACTGACATATGAAGCCTCTCACACACCCATTTGGAGACAGCAGAACAACCCCAGCCCCAGGGGGTTTGGAAGAACAGGGTCATGCAAGAGAAATGAGCCTGAGTCTCTGAACACTAATAACCCTATTAGAAGATGACTCTAGTCACAAATTGTACTGCCTGAATACACTTAAAACTGATTTTCTTAGGGAAAACAAAGTGAAAGTCTTTCAAAGACAAAACAGGAACAATCATTATCATAAGGAAACAATTGAGGTCAAACTGTCTGTGGTTGCCTAGAAATGCTGTCCTCTAAAGAGAGGACATCCTTAGAACACTTAGGATGAATGAGAATAGCTTAGAAGTGTTCGTCTTCTCACTTTAAAACTAGCTAAATGACTTCAGCTTTTAAGCTTGAATTCGAATTTTACTTAGAGTGTGTAGACAAATCCCTGTTCCCTTTGTTTAGAAATGTATGTGGTGTAAATCTGTGTATTTTATAAACCTATGAATCTATCAATACTATAGTCTATAAGAACCTGTAAATTTATTCCCTTACTTATGTAACTGTAACCTCTCTATATATCACTTTGACAATAAAATTAAAATAAAAAATCTGAATTCTAGAAGTAATATTATAAGTATTATGTAACTCTGTTCTTAAAATCAAAAAAACCCAACTTTATTTGCAAGCAAGAGAGAGAGAAAGAAGAAAGAGAGGGAAAGAAAGAAAGAATGAGAAACCAGCATCACTTGCTGCTGGTGAAGATCTTGAGTTCTGCACCTCCCCTCCTGTGAGAAAGAGACTCACAAGTGATTACTACTGCCTGTGGTCATGCCCCCATCACCATGACTAGGCACATAACACAAAGAAAAGTCAATAACACACATTCTATCCATTTCCCCAAGGCTGCACAGCCCAAGGGATGAGAGCATGAAGATGCATCTTAACATAGACTGTGAATTTTCAGTTCTAGACAAATGACCGCCCCAGCAGAAAGAAAAACTAAAGGTTTTTGTTGTTGATGGCGGTGGTGGTTGGGGTAAAGTTTTGGTAAGATCAGCTTGGTTTTACTTGGACCTTTTTCACTTTGTTCTTTTCTCCTTAAAAGAAATTCTTCGTTTTTCCTTGTATCTTATGAAATAATTCTTTCAGTTTTTTTCTATTTTCCAAATTATATTTTTCATTTTAAAATATTTTTCCTCTCTCTATCCATGCCCGCTCCATGTCTCCTAGTCACAGAGCTTGAAGTCAGGTCATGAACACTGTCCCTGAGCTCATGTTAAGGCCAGTGCTCTACCTCTTGAGCCACATTTCTACTTCTACTTCTGAATTTTTTGGTGATTAATTGGAGATGAGTATCCTGGACTTTCGTTCCCAGACTGACCTCAAAACTCAAACCTCAAATCTCAGGTGTACAGGCATGATCCACCTGTGCCCAGCAGCTTTAGATGCTTTAATTTACATGTAGGGCTAGGTGCTGACTCTGAGCTTTTATGCTCAAGACTAACTCTAGCACTTGAGCCACATCACTTCAGGTTCTTTGGGGACAAGTTAGAGATAATAACCTCAATGTCTTCCCAACCTTGGTTGACATTGAAGAGCCTCAGATCTCAGCCTCCTGAATAGAGGAGTACCCGTGGGAGCCATGGGTGCCTGGCCAATTAATGTCCCCAAACTACCTTGAATACTTTAGAATGACAGTTTTCTACTGCCTGGATTTCAGACACACTGCAGGTTGTAAGGGAGGAACAAGCTGTGTTGGAGAACCAGGAATACTTGCTCAGGGTGCTAATGTATCAGAGAAACTATTCACTGTGAGGTGAACTGTGATTTACTCTTCAAATCAACTAAATTCCTTTCTTTCTAGTCTTTTTCTTAATAGAGCACTTCACTTCATTGTTTTTCAATTCCAAAAAATTTAAACTTAAATTTATCCCTTCTTTGAGAATTGATTACACAATAAATGAGTTTTCTCATTTGTGTGCCTGTTTTCAAGGGACTGATATGGGTCTTGTGTCCTGTTCCACCATGGCTCCTCCTGAGATGAGCTTCCTCAGGAGAGTCAATGATTGTGTAAAAGGTCTGATAAATTGACAGGTGTATAGAGGAGTCTGGGTGGACTCAAGTGACTGAATGAGATTGTACTCATTTATACATAACACTGATTTAATATTTCAAATGAATGAAATGTAATCTTATTGCTTACTACAAAGCAATATATATATATATATATACATTTACATATTATATATATGTCTGTCTTTGAAAGAATTGCAAACTTTTTATTTTAGAACTATATGAAACTCAAGAAAAGTAGAAATTGGTAAGGTTGATATTTCAAAGTAGAAATTGGTAAGGTTGATATTTCAAATCAAGTAAACAGGTTGTATTTTATTTTACTTTTTTGCATGTCAACTTTATGCTTAATTCACACTGAAATTTTCAAAATCAGTGAGAGTGCATTTCAAAAGCTGCTCACTTTTGGCCATTTAGAAAACTTTTATAAGCATGTATTAGTATAACATGTGGTTCTGGGATTTATTTTTTCCACATAAAACTACCCATGATAAACTGTCTGCTGGCAGGTATTCAGTATGAACATTCCATGATGACCTGTCACCACAGTGATGAAATGAGGCATGTCTTGCCTTCTATTCCAACTGTCAATCAGAGCCAAGTTTCACATTTGTGAGTAGTTGGGACATTGTAAGTTTCCTATCAAAGTCCTAAGAGTTGGGAAATCTGAGAAGCCACTGTAGAGGTATGTACATACTGAGGTTCTGAATGCTGCTTTTATCCATGGGACTGCTCTATCTTAATCTATATTCCTCATTTTTTACATTCTGTAATAGCTTTATTTTTTAAATTTAACTGCCACAGTGATGTACAGAGGGGTTACATTTATATCCATAAGGTAATGAATACATTTGTAAATGTTACACAATTTCATTAAAATATTCAATCTTTATTATAGATTAAGTTACGCAACTAATTTTTAAAATATTTTAAATTCTAAATATTGTAGTTTTTCCAATGTAGGGTTTGTAAACATCTTGGAAGAGAAAAGATAACAGGGAACACAAGTACTCTCCCTCCAACAGATGAGGGGGCTAGTGATACTGAATAGAACCATGTCAGAATTTGAGATGTGGCTTAAGGAGTGGAGTGCCAAGCTTGAGCATAAAAGTTAAAGGAGACTAAAGGATCATGAATTGAAGGCTAAGTATCAGCACAAACACAAGGAAAAGGTGAATATATTAATAAAATTCCATGAAACATAGGTTGTATACCATCTTCTTCATGTAGATGTCCTTAGACATGGTAATCCAGAAGTTTGGGATGGGTTTTCAGAGTATAGTGACTAGAGAGTACTGATAACTTAGTCCCTATTAGGCAGATAATGGTGTAGTGATGACAAGGAATTGGGTTATCAGGACAGTGGAGTGGACACTGGGTGATGGAAGGAAAGTAGCTTGGGTATTAGTATTAGCATTAGTTTGTGTGAGTTATGGACTGTGGCAGTGAATGTGTATCTACAAGGGAGATCAACTTCTGCTCTCTTGTCCTTGGCAGCTAGTGAAGGTGAGACTTACTGAGCTCCTGGCTGGTGAGGAGGACCTGAGAAGGAAGATACCTGTCCTCAGCTGCCCTTGTCCCTTACTTGTTCTTTCATTCAGCTCAGTAATCACCAGAAAGTTGTCACCATCCTCCAAGCATCAGTTCAGTAGGACACAAGGCCTCTGTTAATTAGTTTTAACTGCTCATCAGGGATGACCAAAGAACAGTGAATTCTTGGAACAGACATCAAGTGGCAATTGGTTTGGGATGTTCTGAGTTCTGAGCCTTCTTGGGTGCCAAGTAGAACAATGGTCACACGTGGGGTCACCCACTGGTCAGGAAGGTTCCCTAGAGACCTTTGACTGAGAAGATGCTGAGAGAGGATTGTCACAAGTGAGCACCCTCTCATGTCCTTCAGAGAAAGTCTATTTATAAGAAGCTATCCTATTTTTGGTCAGGAATAGAAAGGTAGAGGCAGTAGGCACAGGTTCATGATTTGAACCTTTCCTTGGCTCAGGCTGTCCCCTAGAGCATTAGTATTCCCAGAGTCACTTTGTTACAGAGGATTTAAGACTAAGACTTGCTCTTGGTTCTGGGTTCCATGACATCATGTAGAGGAATCAAGAGTTGGGGGAGCTCTGTATCCAGCACCCAATTAGATTCTTTTCTCGTTACCATCACTCGGGAGTGTATTGAATCTGAGGAAGTGTTCAAAATCTCTTACTTTCAATTCTTGCTCTGATTTTTCCTCAGGGCTGGGTTGAAATCACAGGAAACAGTAGATGTTCTCTATGACTTGCAAATTATTTAATCACATAAAGAAAGTAGACTTCAGGCTCACCTGTCTTTCCCCATGGTTAACCAATTGGAACAACATAGGCAGACAACTCCAAACATGGAACTTTGCACAGAGTAATCTATACATTGCATAGATTCCATATTCAATTTGATTCCAGGACACCAGGACTCAACCCTTTGATTCCTGTCACCTTTTTCTCTGTCTGATATGTTCTTTCTATGTGAACTGCTCTCAGTGAAGGTATTTGCCCACATAATCACTCTGTGATGTTTAAGCACTTGCCACACTGGAAAATCTTCATGTTAGGTTAATTAGGTAGGTGATCAATGAGAACACCACATGTTATTCAAGCAAAGAGCTGTTTATTTCTGAACTTCTGGTTTAAGGCCAGTTTGGGGATTCCAGGTGGCTAGAAATGGCCAAATCACCCCTGGGCCATGTCTTATCTAGGGCATGGGTAAGGAGAAGGTGTGGTCAGGTGAGGGAAGTTGTGGTCAGGTGGGGGAATAGCTGTGGCCAGGTGGGAGAAGGTGTGGCCACCTCAGATGTGGCTATGATCTCAGAGCCTGGGACTCTCCCACAGTCAGATGACAGGAGTGACCAGGGGCAGACCAATATGTGATCTCAGAGAAGGGGGAGATGACTGCCTCCAGGTATGCCAGTTATATAGTTCACACAGGTACTGGTAGAAGACATATACAGATGCGAGGGTGGGGGTAGTCATCTGCATGGAGCCCTCCCGGGGTGTACCTTACACTGCTCAAGCCCACACTGACTTGGTCAATTTGACCAAAGATTTAAGAAGACCAAAATCTTGAACAAGTTCTGACAAAATGGACCAATCTCTCATGCTTCTGCTAACAGCTATTCTACTCTCAACTTCTGTGAGAAATTACTTCTGTTTTTGTTAGCTTCCATGTTTGTGTGAGATTGCTCAATGTCTTTCTGTACCAGGATATTTCACTTCATGTAATATCTTTCATGACCCTTCAATAGTCTTCTCATCACACAAAGAAAAATGTGTTCCAGACATTAGATAAGCAAGCAATGCATAATGAAAACATAGAACATCATATTGTACTTCAAAATAACAGCAATATAATTTGTAATCAAATAAAATCTTTGAAAAAAAATTATTACGAATTGTCACATGGTCAGCTATTCTACTCCCAATCTCTGTGAGAAGTTGGTTCTAGTTTTCAAAGCTTCCATTTTTGTGTGAGATTGCTCAATAGCTTTCTGCACCTTGTAATTTAACAATATAGGATCTTCCATAGTCCTCCAAGAGATTGTAAATGACAGCCTTCTTCTCACCTCTGCTTTAATATTTCACACTTTAGTTTTCATTTGCATTTTGAAGAACCCCTTAAAATCTTGAGGGAAAGCTAGGCACTGGTGGCTCATGTCTGTAATCCTAGCTACTCAGGAGGTTAAGAGCTGAGGATCATGGTTCAAAGCCAGCCTGGACAGGAAAAGTCCATGAGACTCTAATCTCCAATTCACCACAAGAAAACCAGAAGTGGCACTGTGGCTCAAGTGGTAGAGCACTTTCCTTGAGCTGAAGAGTTGAGGGACAACACCCATGACCAGAGTTTAAGCCCCATGACGGACAAAAACAAACAAAGAAATAAAATCTTAAGGGGCTAGGTAACACACATTGCCTCTTGTCTTCTTGTTTTAAAAGATACATTTTATTTTTTTATTCTGAATTACCTCTTAGAAAACTTTTGAACTCAAATGACAGTTTTCCTTAATGCAAGAATTACAATCAACAGCACTGTACCAAGAATCTAGACTTAACATCTTTTTGTCTTTTTAAACACATATCCAATATCAGTATAGCATTGAAACCAAATCGCATTACACAGATAAACTTTTTAACCCTCTTTGTAAACCTTTTTAAAAAATGTTTAATACATCCAAGGGAAAGTTCTAGCAATACCAATCATATCACTCAATTTACCACCAGATTTCCAGGGTTCATCTGCAAGGAAAAGAGAGCAAAGGCACTCACTCTCCTATAGAATGGGCTAATTCCCATCTGCCACTTTAGGGTTAGGTGAACTGCCTTTGTGCCAGCTTGCCCTCTTCTGCCATGTGTGGACTTCCCCAGGCCTGGTTAAACTTCACTTCTGCCTGTTCACCCCTCACCTTAAAGATAAGTCTTCTATTGTCTCATGCTGTTTTTCCCTTTCCTTTTTTTTTTTTTCTTGGTTGGAATACCCAAGCCTCAACAGCTATGTTATACTCCAGGAAATTCTACAACATTTTGAAAGTGTGTTCTTAAAATCTCTTGTGTAGCTCATATGTATCAGAACTGTAAATTTAATTCTCTCAATTTCTTGTGCCATGTATAGAAAACTGCCAATGGGCACATGTTCAAACTGTGCGCTTTTGTCTTTTTCTTTGAAACAAGTGACATTTGATGATGTGACCATGGATTTCTTGCCAGCCAAGTGGCTGTGCTGGACCCTGGCTTAGGGGGCTCTGTACAGGGATGCCATGGTGGACAACTACAAGAACCTGGTCTTTTGATTTCTGCACCCTTTTGTCTTGGGAAGGGAAGGTGAATCACATAAATGTTGGGACAAAAGGTGAGCCAAGCCAGGTGCCAGTAGTTCAAACCTGTAATTCTAGCTACTCAGGAGGCCTAGATCTTAGGATCGAGGTTCAAAGCCAGCCCGGGCAGGAAAGTCCCTGAGACTCATCTCCAATTAGCCACCAGAAAACCAAAGTGGCACTGTGGCACTCACCTTTTGCTGAAGAGCTCAGGGACAGCACTGAGGCCCAGAGTTCAAGCCCCACAACCAACCAAAACAAAAAATGGTGAACCAATGCAACAATGATACTCACTAGACACTATAGATATCATGTTGGAAATGATGTGTTCCAGGTAGGAGTAGAGTATTGGTAGGGGAAAATTCAGAAAAAATGAGGGAAGGGGTAACACTTTTTAAAAAGAAATGTACTCTTTACATTACTTATTAATACTCCCGTCTTCTTACAAGACCTTTACAATACAATTTAAAAATAATTAAATAAAAATTAAAAAATAAAGGAAGTGGCAGCTCAGGCAAGAGGATCACAAGTTTAGCCAAAATAGTTAAATTGCCAGACTACATCTTACAAAACCAAAAGCAAGAATTCTTAGGTAACAACACAAAAAATTCCAGACTCTAGGAGACTCCACAGGACCATTGGTTTCTTTAGCAAAATGTGGTAAAGTAAATAGTGCCTAAAGTGTCATATCCATACAGAATGTATGGATGTGATTTGTATGCTACATCAATCAAATCAAGACAACAAAACAGAGAGACATATTGACATATCAAGATTATTTGATGATATTAGGGAGTTACTGCCTTTTCTGAAATGTGACAATGATACCAAGATTATGGAGACAAGCACACTTATCCTTCTAAGGTCTATTTACAAATAATAAAGAAGAAAGAAAATGACCATGAGCATATGTGGAATAAAAAGGACCACAACTATGTTCAAATCGGCTGGTAAACTTGGGGAGTATATACAATACAGATCTGAAATAAAGTATCTTTTAATGAAGTTGTAGGATTTTGGTTTGGAATTTATAATCATTTAAAGAATGAGATGTGCTGACATCACCAGTTTGAGATGCTGTTTATTCTCTAATCTAAAATGCCACTGTTATCAAACTACTTATGTGCTGGAATGTACTTTCGGTTTGTTAATCTTGCTCCATTAATTGATCTGATCAGTCTGGGCAGAACTGTTTTAAGTGAAATGGAAAAAAATTATAACAGACTATAACATAAAACAGACTATTTCATTGGGACCTCCATAGTAACACAGAAGGCTTGGAAACAGAAGGAGTTGAAGGGAAGTGGACTGGGCATGTGCCCTTGCGAGGGTCAGTGTCTTGTCCACAGGGATGCAATCCTTGTGGGCAGAAGCTGTCTAAGATCCCACCCCTCATATGCAAAATCTGTCTATCAGCTAGGACACAGCAGTGGAGGGAGCCCCGACTTATCCCCAGACCACCAGATACTCACAGCATACTTTATAAACACCATCTTTACTTTTATATGCATGGAAATGCCCATGTTGGCATTCAGAACCAGTCCTTTAACACCACAACAGCAACAATGACAGTATAACAGAAGAGTTCTTTTATCTGTATCCATCATTGCACACATTTGTACCAGTTATAAAATATTGGATCATCTAGATGCAATTTGAGAACATTTGATTACATAATATCTTGTCATTAATTTCCTATGTCCACTCTTGGGGTGCTCTGCTGATTTGTGTATCAGATTTCTGCCCTGGGCAGTTCTCATTCTGTCTGTTGGGTTGTTTTGGGTTGTTTTTCCTCCTTGCTTTAGGAACTCCTTCCTGTGCATAGCTCTAGTAATTTTCAGAATCACGGCATATCATCATGGAGTGGTGATTTTTGTTTTTAAATTTCATTTCTGTCTAGGACAGATAATCTGCAGATTGGCCCTACATTGGTAGGGAGGATAATGAAGGAATCTACCTGCTTGGGATAGAGAGCTATTCTGTTGCTCAGATCCAACCCCTCCCTCCTCCATGGATTTCTTCACCATGTTGTTCTGCTGGGCATGAGAACATGTGAGCAGCAGAGTCAGCAGCAGGATTCTTATGCTGTGGGGCTTTCTATCTCCTAAGGGAGAAGCTCAAAGCAGCTCTGTGGTTGGGTAGGGTGGCATCTCATGGGCTCAAAGCCAGCCTGTGCAGGAAAGTCCATGAGGCTCTTCTCTCCAATTAACTACTCAGAAAAAAGTGGAAAATGGTGTTGTGGTTTGAGCACAAAGAGACTAGGGACGGGGTCCAGGCCCTGAGTTCCATCCTCAGGACTGGCAGAGCCAAAAAGAAAGGGAATAAAGATATTGATCAGAAGATGCTGGAATTGAGTCTGAGAAGCAAACCACTGAGTCAAACTCTGGTTTCATATAGACTGGATGTGTTTCCTTAGGAGACATTTCTTAGGAAGGTAACATCAAATTTGATGTTACCTTTATTTCTCCCTCTGTCTCTCTCTGTATATAATATATAAATCTCTCATGCAAACAGCATATAACACCTTACACAAAAATAAATGCATAATACAACATGGCTATATAATGTATAGTATGCACATACAACATATATACATATGTGTGTGTGTGTGTGTGTGTGTGTGTGTGTGTGTGTGTGTGTGTAATATAAGGTTTGGAGCACTGTCTTGGATGATGTAATGATTTTTGCCCATGCAAGTCTATTGAGTCACACCAACATTCAGAAGGGTTCATCTTCACAAGTTTGTTCTACCTGACCAAGTGACTCTACTTTCCCAAATCAAAGTAATACCATTCACCCAGCCCTGGTGGGTCACACCAGCCATCCTGCAAACTCAGGAGGCTGAGATCTGGGGCGATGGAGGTTCAATCAGGAAAGGCTCCCAGACTCCTCTCTCCAACGAATCACCAAAAACCCAGATCACCACAAGGTGGAGCTGTGGGTCAAGTGTTAGTGCACCAGCCTTGAAGAATGAGCTCTGGGACCAAAGTCACAATCCGAGGTAATGCCTAGGACATGGAAGATAAACAACTATGAAGCCACAATCCAGGTTCCAATTTCAGTGATTTAAATGTAAGGTGCATGGCCATTTAATTGGAGCTGATGGGTATGTATACGTGAGATTTTCTGATTAATTACCAAAGGCAGCTTAGAAACTTCTGTTTCCATATATTCCCACAACTCTTGCTTCATTACAATCATCTGAGAAGAGAGAAAGAAGCAGAAGGGAAGGCCAGTGCACAGGCTCCATTTTGCGGCAGATGTCTCATAACTCTGAGCAAAGAGAGGCCAGCAGACAGAACAACTGAATGGTGAATGCTCTCCATTCATCTCTATTCCCATAGTGGGGAGAAAGGCAGTGATCTACCTTCCTCCTTCCAAATGTAGTGGATGTGGTCACTCTAGATGCCAGTTTCCAACATGATCCTTCTCAGCTCCATGTCTTCCCCTTCAGTGACAAGGCTGCCTGGTTTTCCTGCATGGAAGAGAAGACAAGACAGTAGCCACATCCACCATCGTACAACCGGCTGTATACTGCATCCTCTGGGGTCTCCTGTGCTGTTTCCTGATTCAGAATCCCACCATGTCCCCTCAGTCTCCATCCAGGGACTCTGCCTGGCCCTCATCTACCCACCTCAGTCCAATGGCTCCGATAACCCAGAAACTCATAGTGTCAAATGGGGAAGAGCTTTATTCAGTGGCTAAGCAAGCAGACAAAGCACACATAGCTAAGATGAAAGGGCCCAGCCCAACCTCACAGAGGGTGGACTTCTCACAGGGAGGGAGAGAGAAACACGTGCAGCTTTCTGGCTGTCACGGGTATTTCTAGGGTAAGTGGAGGGATCTGACCACAAAGCTATGCAAAGCTGGGTGTTTTATTTTTGCTCTAAGCACTCCTGGTGTTATTCTTTCTGAGTTTCTGCCTGTTGGGGGCATTTCTTCCAGGTAAGAAGCAGCCTGCCACAAAACAGATCCTTATCCTTGAGAAAAGGTTGGTGCCCTGTGATCTGCATTATGGATAGGAGGTGGCTTACATTGCAGGGAGGGAGGGGGGAGGGGCATTTCTCAGGGAAGGCACAGATCCTGCCAGACAAATGTTCATTCTTGGGGTGAGAATTGCATCTCTCAGGAAGGAATTCCTCCTGTTGTCTTTCTTTGAAGCAAAGATGGTGCTTCTCTGTTTCTAAACACCATGTTGCTGAGTTGCCTTCACCAGGCCTCATTTTCCTCAATTTGTCTTGCCTCATTTTCCCCTCAATGACTCTGGTCCCTTGATCTTAGGGGTGCTAGATGGATGAATATCAGCTGTATTTGCTCTAAACTGATCACACCTCATTTTGCCCAGCCTGTGCTGCTCCAATGTCACTTGTCAGCTGATCTAAGGACTTGAACTCAGGGCCTGCGTGTTGTTCCTGAACTTTTCCACTCAAGTCTAGCCCTGGAAAACTTGAGTCACAGCGCTAATTCCCCCTTGTTGGCTGTTTTGTCAGAGATGAGAGTTTCAAGGATTTTCCTGCCTGGACTGGCTTTGAACCTTGGTTGCCAGATCTCAGCCTCCTGAGAAGCCAGCATGAGAGGCCACCAGCACCAGGCTGGCTTTGTTGTCTTGAGACCCAGATTCAGGGTCCTTGCCTTTTCTCCCAAGGAAGATCAAGGTCACAGGGATAAGCACACTGGAGCAAATGAATGCACCATCCCAGCTCTCCAAGCTCAGTGTAGAGGTGGCTGTGGTTTGCTTCTCTGCATAGGAAGAAGCTGCAGTACTTACCTGCCAATAAGATCGTGTTGGTTTTCCTTTCTATTCTTAGAGACCATTTTCAATGTGAGGAATTCATCTGTAATTTTCATATTTAGATATAGAAATTGTATTCTGGAAATTCAAAATAATGATGTCATAATGCAAGAAAATTGATGGTTCATTGTGTGTGGTAATGTCTCTGGTGACACGAGAATTCAGTCTCAAAAAACAAGAGAAGTCCCATCCTGCAGGATGGAATGGGGAGTCTTTCTTGGAAAGCTGGCGATTGCAGGTGGAGTCCTGACTCAAACACCTGCAGCCCAGAAATTCATGTGCACCAAGCTTATAAGGACAAGAACTTCATATTTGGGTTGCAGGCCCTAGTCTTACAAAAGCATACCACAGAGGTGAATACTCAGGGATGAGCAAAGCAAACCATGTGTAGAACTAATCAGGAATGAGCATTCTCTGTAGCCAAGCTTTTTGGGGCTAAACAGCATGACACATGCAATTCTAAGAATGGCCCATCTCATGTCTAGGCCTTCGGGAGCTGGAAGAAATGCTCCCACAACCCAGCAAGACACAAGGATGGCTGTGAACACAAGGAGAAGTTACTCAGACACCAGCATTAAAAAAAAAAAGATTAAGAGAGCAAAATCTTTTTATGGGGTAAGGAATAAAGATAAGTTAGGGAAAGGGACTCATGCATAGGCATTCAGAAAAAAGCAAGATATACAGAGCCAGAAGCTCCCTCTTCTTGGCTTGGAAAAGCAACCAAAGGATGACTTTGTCTATCTGAAGGATGAATATGTGAAGAGTGAGTCACAGGAAGAACCAACGAGGAGAAAGTGTAACACCAGCAACAATGAAGACCAAAGATTAACATCCAACTGTGCAGGACTCTAGGTGAGAATCTGTTATCACGTAAACACCCCTGATGTGAAAGACCTCAGTATTCCTTACTTAGACAGCATGTAGCCTGTGCTGGGCTGTGCCACTGTCTTTCTGCTTACCTGCCTTCCCTGTTTGATTGCTTTTTAATTTCTTCTTTGCTTTTTCAAAAAAACCCATTACAAACTCTGCATAAGTGAATATTTTTGTGGAAGTCAGTATTTGGAGTGTTGCTTCCTTTTTTGGCAAGATGAAAACCATTGGTGATTATTTCACATCACCATACACACACATAGCGGATTAGGCCTCTACCTCTTGTAACTGAAGCATAAAGTCGGCTACCCTAGGAGATGAGCATCTGTGGTTGGATTATGGGGACTTTCCTGTTATTTTGGAGGATCTGCTCCTTCAAGCACGTCTCCAACTCTACTGAAGAGTCTGGTCGCCTTTCATGGCAGCTGCTCCTGTATTGATTGGGGGAAAAGCTTGCCCTGAAAGCATCATCCAGGTTTCCAGTTCCTTTGAATACCTGCTCATGTCACTGCAAAGCATCCCCAAATGTTATCCATAGCAACATGGAAGGCTTGGACACAAGAGGAGGTGCAGGGAGGAGGACTGGGCCTGAGTCCTTGCAAGGTTCAGGGTCTTGTCCACCTGGACTCGGTCCTTGTGGGCAGGAGGTGTCTACAAACCCCACCCCTCATCTGCACCTCCTACGGATGACCTAGAACCCAACAGTGCTGGGGGCCCTAGCTGTACTCCGAACCTTCATATACTCACAGACTGTTTTATAAACACCATTCTTTTGTTGTATTGCACAGTGCTTTACCCTTTTACAGTAGGAATGAAAGCTTTGGAACAACAACAACAACAAAAAGTACATTTTTAAATCATTATTGATCATCGTAAATATTTTCACCAGTGATGGAATTCTGTGCAATCCACAAGGAATTTGAGAAATTTGAATTTTATACTGTCTGGTAATTAATTTTATAGCTCTACCCTTTGGTTGCTCTGCTGATTTCTGGCCTGAGCAGTTATCATGTTGGATGTTGGCTTACTCCTCCTTGGTTTAGGACCTTGATCTCAGAATCACTGACATGTAATTGTGTGGTATTTTTGCTTTTCATTTCAAGCTCCAAGTAGAACAGATAATCTGCAGATCTGTCCATTCAGCCAGTGGTAGGGATGGAAATGAAGGACTCCAACCTGCAGGGTTGGAGTCTGTTCTGCTGCTGTTCTGTTGCTCATATCTAAAGAACACCCTGTGGATTTCTTCCTCCTGTCACTGTGAGTGTTTCCACTCACAAAATCATTTGGACACCTCCCTCAGACATCTTGCTCTTTCTTTCCATCCGCTAGCCTGTCAACTTGTGTTAATGAAGGTTGCAAGTATTCACTCTAGAGCATGTTATCTGGAATTGTCTGCTGTGATCTTCATTTAAATCATGAAATATCTGGACAAAACCTCAGACACACACAGACAATGACACACACATTATCTATCTATCTATCTATCTATCTATCTATCTATCTATCTATCTATCTATCTATCTATCTATCTATCTAT
>NW_012267393.1:2209459-2211332 GCF_000151885.1 Dipodomys ordii | reverse complement strand
CCCTACATTGGTAGGGAGGATAATGAAGGAATCTACCTGCTTGGGATAGAGAGCTATTCTGTTGCTCAGATCCAACCCCTCCCTCCTCCATGGATTCCTTCCTTCATGTCACTGGGAGTGTATTCACTCACAAACTCAATTGCAAAGCATTCTTCACCATGTTGTTCTGTTGCTCCCAAAGCACCCATGCTCACCGCTAGCTCTTCAGCTTAGGCTTATGAAGATAGCAAATATTTACTCTGGAGCATTTTATCTGGAATTGATTGTGATCTTCATGGAAATCATAGAACATCCAGAGAAAAACTCACACAATCCCCCTCAACACACAAACACACAGAAACACACACATACCTCCTTTTCAATGCTGTTTTCCTTAAGTGTGTTTAAAATATTTCTTATACTGAGAATTTGTCATGTTGAGAATCTTGGTGACTAGGTAGGTCTATGACGTTAAATCAGTCCTTAAACTTCACTGCTCAGAAGGTTTGCGCTATCATATTAAAGGTTGTGAAGACTCAAAACCAGGCCAAGGGGTGAAAATCTAATGACTTATCATTCCCATTTTACAAGGAAAGCTCTTTCCATCCTGTTCTTTTGTCTGTTGTCAATTAGTTAATATACTGCATGGTGGTTAACCTGCAGACTCCTAGGAAAAACCAGGCTTGTGATTCCACAGGGCCTTAGATGAGGATTTGGACATCAGAGCCTAGGAAAGTAGGTTCCAGAAGGATGAAGTATAGGTCCTCAGATTCCCCACCAAATGCAAAATATTCCTTGCAAACTTGGCTGCAATACAGGGCATTGGGACCTGTATTGTGGAGGAGGCACAACTTACTTGATATAAAACTGGAAGCGTGGGCTGGGAAGGTGGCTCAGTGGTAGAGCGCTTGCCTTGCATGTATGAGGCCCTGGGTTCGATTCCCCAGCACCACATAGCAAAAAGAAAAAAAACTGGAAGCGTAATATATGACAATGTCTAGTACACAGAAGATTGCATAGAGTCTCAGTTCTTCATCCTCCGGGATTTTCTCTTCATTATCAGCTGCTAGGGCATAGGTGTGCCATTGTCCTGACTGAATGAGAAACACCCCATCAGGAAAGTTAGAAGATGGATCTTCAGTTTTGCTCCCCAAACACTCAGGGGTTCAAGTAACCTGCTTGTGATGACCTGGAGGGTTCCTTCTCCAGATTCTGAGTTCCTAGACTCCTGTCTTTCAGAAGAGAAATTACTGGAAATATCCAGAGTCTCTGATTCTTACTGCATTGTATTAATCAATTTGAAGAAAGAGATTCAGGAAAGGAGTATTTTTAGGAGGAGATTCTATTCATTAATTGAATGACCACATGGAGATCTGTTTGTCCAAGTAACACACACACACACACACACACACACACACACACACACACACACACACATACACACACACACACAATTATAAAAATTTAATACCTAAGCTTATATGAAATATCATGGCAAAAATCACAGATCATGTGGTCCATGTGTTCTTAACTATGTTTTATATTACTGTCCAATGACAAAGGAAGAGCTAAAAATAGAAGACTAATGGTTGAATACAGACACATAGGGCAATCTATTAAGAAATGTGATTGATGCAGAAAAGTGAATGTGAGACAGACACACTGACACTCAGTCAAAGAGACATATAAACACACAGTTTCCCCACACACACTAGTTCCCCATAACACCATATTCAGGCTACCTGGTACTGATACAATTGAAGATTCTGCTGGGCATGAGTACATGTGAGCAGCAGAGCCAGCAGCAGGATTCTTATGCTGTGGGGCTTTCTATCTCCTAAGGGAGAAGCTCAAAGCAGCTCTGTGGTTGGGTAGGGTGGCATCTCATGGGCTC
>NW_012267393.1:2198280-2208447 GCF_000151885.1 Dipodomys ordii | reverse complement strand
TTTCTGATTAATTACCAAAGGCAGCTTAGAAACTTCTCTTTCCATATGTTCCCACAACTCTTGCTTCATTACAATCATCTGAGAAGAGAGAAAGAAGCAGAAGGGAAGGCCAGTGCACAGGCTCCATTTTGTGGCAGATGTCTCCTAACTCTGAGTAAAGAGAGGCCAGCAGACAGAACAACTGAATGGTGAATGCTCTCCATTCATCTCTATTCCCATAGTGGGGGAAAAAAGCAGTGATTTACCTTCCCCCTTCCAAATGTAGTGGATGTGGTCACTCTGGATGCCAGTTTCCAACACGATCCTTCTCAGCTCCATGTCTTCCTCTTCAGTGACAAGGCTGCCTGGTTTTCCTGCATGGAAGAGAAGACAAGACAGTAGCCACATCCACCATCATACAACTGGCTGTATACTGCATCCTCTGGGGTCTCCGGTGCTGTTTCCTGACTCAGAATCCCACCATGTCCCCTCAGCCTCCATCCAGGGACTCTGCCTGGCTCTCATCTACCCACCTCAGTCCAATGGCTCCGATAGCCCAGAAACTCAGTGTCAAATGGGGAAGAGCTTTATTCAGTGGCTAAGCAAGCAGACAAAGCACACACAGCTAAGCTGAAAGGGCCCAGCCCAACCTCACAGAGGGTGGACTTCTCACAGGGAGGGAGAGAGAAACACATGCAGCTCTCTGGCTGTCAGGGGTATTTCTAGGGTGAGTGGAGGAATCTGACCACAAAGCTATGCAAAGCTGGGTGTTTTATTTTTGCTCTAAGCACTCCTGGTGTTATTCTTTCTGAGTTTCTGCCTGTTGGGGGCATTTCTTCCAGGTAAGAAGCAGCCTGCCACAAAACAGTTCCTTATCCTTGAGAAAAGGCTGGTGCCCTGTGATCTGCATTATGGACAGGAGGTGGCTTACATTGCAGGGGGGAGGGGGAGGGGCATTTCTCATGGAAGGCACAGATCCTGCCAGACAAATGTTCATTCTTGGGGTGAGAATTTCATTGCTCAGGAAGGAATGTCTCCTGTTGTCTTTCTTTGAAGCAAAGATGGTGCTTCTCTGTTTCTAAACACCATGTTGCTGTGTTGCCTTCACCAGGCCTCATTTTCCTCAATTTGTCCTGCCTCATTTTCCCCTCAATGACTCTGGTCCCTTGATCTTAGGGGTGCTAGATGGATGAATATCAGCTGTATTTGCTCTAAACTGACCACACCTCATTTTGCCCAGCCTGTGCTGCTCCAATATCACTTGTCAGCTGATCTAAGGCCTTGAACTCAGAACTTGCCTGTTGTTCCTGAACTTTTCCACTCAAGTCTAGCCCTGGAAAACTTGAGTCACAGCACTAATTCCCCCTTGTTGGTTGTTTTGTCAGAGATGAGAATTTCAAGGATTTTCCTGCCTGGACTGGCTTTGAATCTTTGTTGTCAGATCAGCACCAGGCTGGCTTTGTTGTCTTGAGACCCAGATTCAGGGTCCTTGCCTTTTCTCCCAAGGAAGATCAAGGACAGGGATAAACACACTGGAGCAAATGAATGCACCATCCCAGCTCTCCAAGCTCAGTGTAGAGGTGGCTGTGGTTTGCTTCTCTGCATAGGAAGAAGCTGCAGTACTTACCTGCCAATAAGATCCTGTTGGTTTTCCTTTCTCTCTATTCACAGAGATCATTTTCAATGTGAGGAGTTAATCTGTAATTTTCATATTTAGATATAGAAATTGTATTCTGGAAATTCAAAATAACAATGTCACAATGCAAGAAAATTGATGGTTGATTGAGTGTGGTAATGTCTCTGGTGACATGAGAGTTCAGTCTCAAGAAACAAGAGAAGTCCCATCCTGCAGGATGGAATGGGGAGTCTTTCTTGGAGAGTTGGAGATTGCAGGTGGAATCCTGCAGCCCAGAAGTTCATGTGCACCACGCTTATAAGGACAAGAACTTCATATTTGGGTTGCAGACCCTAGTCTTACAAAAGCATACCACAGAGGTGAATACTCAGGGATGAGCAAAGCAAACCATGTGTAGAACTAATCAGGAATGAGCGTTCTCTGTAGCCAAGCTTTCTTGGGGCTAAACAACATGACACATGCAATTCTAAGAATGACTCATCTCATGTCTAGGCCTTCGGGAGCTGGAAGAAATGCTCCCACAACCCAGCAAGACACAAGGATGGCTGTGAACACAAGGAGAAGTTACTCAGACACCAGCATTTAAAAAAAAAGATTAAGAGATCAAAATCCTTTTATGGGGAAAGGAACAAAGATAAGTTAGGGAAAGGGATTCATGCACAGGCACTCAGAAAAAAAGCAAGATATACAGAGCCAGAAGCTCCCTCTTCTTGGCTTGGAAAGGCAACCAAAGGATGACTTTGTCTATCTGAAGGATGAACATGTGAAGATGAACAGGAAGAACCAGGGAGGAGAAAGTGTAACACCAGCAACAATGAAGACCAAAGATTAACATCCAATTGTGCAGGACTCTAGGTGAGAACCTGTTATTATCACGTAAAGACCCCTGATGTGAAAGACCTCAGTATTCCTTACTTAGACAGCATGTAGACTATGCTGGGCTGTGCCACTGTCTTTCTGCTTACCTGCCTTCCCTGATTGATTGCTTTTTAATTTGTTCTTTGCTTTTTCAAAAAACCCCATTACAAACTCTGCATAAGTATATATTTTTATGGAAGTCAGTATTTGGAATGTTGCTTCCTTTTTTGGCAAGATGAAAACCTTGGTGATTATTTCACATCACCATACACACACCTAATGGATTAGGCCTCTACCTCTTATAACTGAAGCATAAAGTCGGCTACCCTAGGAGATGAGTATCTGTGGTTGGATTATGGGGACTTTCCCGGCTATTGTGGAGGATCTGCTCCTTCAAGCAGGTCTCTAACTCTACTGAAGAGTCTGGTCGCCTTTCATGGCAGCTGCTCCTATATTGATTGGGGGAAAAGATTGCCCTGAAAGCATCCAGGTTTCAAGTCCCTTTCAACACCTGCTCATGTCACTGCAAAGCATCCCCAAATGTTATCCATAGCAACATGGAAGGCTTGGAAACAAGAGGAGGTGCAGGGAGGAAGACTGGGCCTGAGTCCTTGCAAGGTTCAGGGTCTTGTCCACGTGGACTCAGTCCTTGTGGGCAGGAGGTGTCTACCCCTCATCTGCACCTCCTATGTATGACCTAGAACCCAACAGTGCTGGGGGCCCTAGCTGTACCCCGAATCTTCATATACTGCACAGTGCTTTACCCTTTTACAGTAGGAATGAAACCTTTGGAACAACATATTGATCATATTGATCATCGTAAATATTTTCACCAGTGATGGAATTCTGTGCAATCCACAAGGAATTTGAGAAATTTCAATTTTGTACTGTCTGATAATTTTATAGCTCTCCTCTTTGGGTGCTCTGCTGATTGTATATCAGATTTCTGGCCTGAGCAGTTATCATGTTGGATGTTGGCTTACTCCTCCTTGGTTTAGGACCTTGATCTCAGAATCACTGACATGTAATTGTGTGGTATTTTTGCTTTTCATTTCCAGCTCCAAGTAGAACAGATAATCTGCAGATCTGTCCATTCAGCCACCGGTAGGGATGGAAATGAAGGACTCCAACCTGCAGGGAATGGAGAGCTGCTGTTTTGTTGCTCATATCTAAAGAACACCCTGTGGATTTCTTCCTCCTGGTCACTGTGTTTCCACTCACAAAATCATTTGGACACCTCCTTCAGTCAGCTTGATCTTTCTTTCCACCGAAAAAATATACAGATTGCTAGCCTGTCAACTTGTGCTAATGAAGGTTGCAAATATTTACTATAGAGCGTGTTATCTGGAATTGTCTGCTGTGATCTTCATTTAAATCATGAAATATCCAGACAAAACCTCAGACACACATAGACAATGACACACACATTATCTATCTGTCTGTCTGTCTGTCTATCCATCTATTTATCTATATATACTTATCTACACATATCTCCTTTTTTTCAATGTTTTCTCCTTAAATGTGCTTCAAGTACTTGCATAACTGCGGCTTTGTCATGAGGTGAATAGCTCTATGACACTGAATCAGTCCTTACACCTCACCACTCAGAAGGTGTAAGCCATCATTTTAACATTTGTGAGGACTCACAACCACAAGATAGAGTAAAAAATCCATGACACTTATTCCCATTTTAAAATTAAAGCCCTTTTCTTTCTGGTATTTTCTATTCTTAGATAATTCCCATCTGGCTGGTTAACCTGCAGACCAGGCATGCATTTCCACAAGGTATTTGGACATCATACATATAAAAAGATGGTTAAGTACAGGTCCTCAGATTCCCCACCAAATGCAAGTACTTCCTTGAAAACTTGGCTGTCAAGGACAAGCTAGGACTCAGTGAGAGAGTGCCTATATTGTGGAGGAAGCCCAGCTTACGTGATATAAGCGATCATGCATATGACATCATGTTCTCTACTAGTGGAGACATAGAGCATTAAGTATCTCAGCCGTCCACCCTCCAGGATTTGCTCTTCATTATCAGCTGTGAGGCTGTAGGTGAACCACTATCCTGGCTGAATAAGAAACACCCCATCAGGCATGGTAGAGCATGGATCTTCTGTTTTGCTCCCCAAACACTCAGGGGTTCAAGTAACCTGCTTGCAATGACCTGGAGACTTCCTTCTCCAGATATGAGCTACCAGGCTCTGCTTCTTTCAGAAGAGAATTCACTGGAAGTATTCAGAGTCTCTGATTCTTGCTGCATGGCGTTAATAAATTGGAAGAGAGAGAGAGAGAGAGAGAGAACTAGACAGGATGAGGATTTTCAGGGGGACATTCTAGGCCTCTTTGGAATGATCACAAGGAGACCATGGGTGAAAGTAACACACGTACAAAATTATAAAAATTCAATACCTAAGCCTATATGAAATAACACTGCAAAAATCACAGATCATGCAGCAGTCCACATGTTCTTTTTTTTTTTTTTTTGGTCAGTCGTGAGGCTTGAACTCTGGGCCAGGTGCTGTCCCTCAGCTCGTCAGTTCAAGGCTAGCGCTCTACCACTTGAGACATAACATCACTTCCAGCTTTTTCTGTTTATATGGTGCAGAGGAATCAAACCCAGGGCCTCATGCATGCAAGGCATGCACTTTACCACTGAGCTACCTTCCCAGCCCCCGTCCACATGTTCTTTTTGCGTATGTGGTGCTGAGGAACCAAACCCAGGGCCTCAGGCATGCAAGGCAAGCACTCTACCACTGAGCCACCTTCCCAGCCCATTACTGCGAAGGGTTCTAACTGAGGTTTCTGCTGAGCATGAGTCCATGCAAGCAGAAGAACCAGCAGCAGGACTCTCATGCTGTGGGGCTTTCTGTCTCCAGCTCCGTGGTTAGGGATGACGGTGGCTCCTCCTGGTTTTTATGAGAGTCTCCTGTGGGTCAGTCTCCTGGATGCACCAATCAGTGCTCACCATCCAGGGGTGTTGACTCTTCCTTCCTTCCTTCCTTCCTTTCTCCTTCCTTTCTTCCTCCTTCCTTCCTTCCTTCCTCTCTCTTTCTCTCCCTCCTTCCCTCTCTCTCTCTTTCTTTCTTTCTCTTTCTTTCAACAATTATGGCTGAGGGGAATCTGTATTGGTCTCACAGTTCAAAGTTGCTCTCCTGGTCCATTGGCCACACTGCCCCCCCCCCAGGGTCTCTGCCCAGCTATCAGCTATCTCCATACAGGTAATCTAATCAGAATCTTATCCATATCTCCATTCTTGAGCTGTTCTCAGCCAGATGCCCCCCACCCTCTGGCTTCATCTATGTTATATGGAAATTCATTCATGAGATCCAGAGTGGACATATTTTTTTTCTTTTATTTTTTTTGTCGGTCATGGGGCTTGAACTCTGGGCCTGGGCGCTGTCCCTCAGCTCTTCAGCTCAAGGCGAGCGCTCTACCACTTGAGCCACAGCACCACTTCCGGCTTTTTTCTTTTTGCTTATGTGGTGCTGAGGAATCGAACCCAGGGCCTCAGGCATGCAAGGCAAGCGCTCTACCACTGAGCCAACTTCCCAGCCCTCTAACATATTTATAAGATGATTTCTATGTTGCTTTGTATGTCCCTCCCCCATGGTATAACCCCTGCTTTCACTTGATGTTGGTATAATTTGTGGAGGGGAAGGGCAAAAACAAATCGTTTAACTAGGGATACAGGTGGATCCATTGGAACAATGAGTTGTACAAGTCCTTATGTCAAAAAATGAACTTTACAACTTTGGTGGGGCGGGGGGGAGGATAGGGTGGGAGAGGTGGGGAGAGAATGGGAAAGGATGGGAAGGTGAAACAAAGAGGAGGCAACAATGCTTGATAAGAAATGTACTCGTTATCTTGCCCATGTAATTGTAACTCCTCTGTACGGTATTCTCACAATAAAAAACAAAACAAAACAAAAACATAGACTAAGCCAGGCACTGGGTGGCTCAGGCCTGTCATCCTAGTTACTCTGGAGGCTGAGATCTGAGGATCACAGGTTCAAAGCCAGCCCAGGCAGGGAAGTCTATGAGACTCTTATCTCCAGTGAACCCCCAGAAAACCAAAAGTGGTGCCGTGGCTCAAGTGGTAGAGCACCAACCTTGAGTTGACAGTGCCCAGGCCCAGAGTTCAAACCCCACAACTACCACCAATGACACCAACAACAAAAATCAGAACAAAAAAAAACAGAGACTACAACATTCTCCTTCAAGAGAGACTCTGTTGACCATGGAACTCCACTTATCCAAAGAAAAATATAGTAGAATTAGAGTACCAAATAGGTTGGGCCAGGTTTGTGTCTGCTCACTCCTGGGAAGCTCAGTACTCCATGGGATACCCATCTGTGAAAAAGTGCAAGGAAGAAAAAAAACACAAGATCAAGGGAGATGTTCAGTATGACAAAGGTTATGCACTCACACTGGAGTACAGTGCAACTGTAGGTGAAGAACATACTGAGTCAGGATCTTAGATAGTGATTTCATCTCATGCTTTTTTTTTGGTATTCTATAGGAAATAGCACTGGACCTCACCTGGAAATAGGTAATTTGGATGCTGGAAAATAAGATGTTGTTCTCCTTGGCGAGCTCCTCCACCTTCTTTAACTACCCTGGTCTCAGGGCCTCTAATCTCTCTGCATGGCATAGAGAGGAAATCAGGAAGGGTGTGCACTGGATCATGCCCTAGACTTCCGTGTGTTCCCTGAGCCACAAGGGACTGTCCCCTCACCCATGGCCTGTCCACAGCTGGCCCCCTGAGGACCAAGCTGGGTTCTCTATGGAGTGAAGGTGTGGTGACATTGATGAAAGTGAACATTTTGGGGTACACACCCTTTTAGGGTCCTGATGATCACTCCTCCAGCTGTGAGCTGACCATCTGATCATTTGCATTTTCAGTACTGCACCAATGACCAAGCTATGATGGAAGTGAGGTGTGTGCGCATGTGTGTACTTGTGTGTGTGTGTGTGTGTGTGTGTGTGTGTGGTGCCATTGCTGAACTGGGTACCCTCGGTGAGCTTTTTCCTTTGTGTTCAAGGTGAGCATACCACCCACTTGAGCTGCACAGCTCCATTTTTGGCTTTTTGGTGATTCACTGGAGATCAGAGGCTCATGTACTTTCCTGCCCTGGGCTGGCTTTGAACCATAATCCTCATATCTCAGCCTCTTGAGTAGCTGGGATGACAGGCATGAGCCACAGGTGTCCACCTGAGAGTTCTTATTTCCTCCATGCTCTGGAGTCCCTTTTACCCCATGTACATTTCTGTGTTTTTGAGCCTCCCTCAAATGAAAGGATGAAATGATGTGAACTTTTCCTTAACCACATTATCCCTGGTTACTCATGAGAAAAACCCACATCAAAAATCTAAATCCCATCTTTACAAATCGTCCAACCAAGGCTCAATATTCTACCACCCCCCTGAATATGACAGACAGTCCATTATAAAACCCAGGAGCTTGGTGCTAGGTGTTCAGTCAGAGCTCATGTTATTTTCATGTTGGAGAACTTTAAATTTGAGAGGCTCACATTCCCACCAATCTGTGAGGAAATTTAGATTTATTTTCATGCCTTGAGAACGTGGTGGGAGAGTTCAACACAGAAATGAGCTCACTCCACATCATGGAAAGAAGTGTGTATAAATCAAATTTAATAAGAATTTCCAATGTGGGTTCCTAGCTGACAGCCGCAGTATCACTGTGTGAGTGGCACAGGCCACTGCCTAGGGAGCTGTAGCAATGGGTGAACTAAAATAGTGTGCCACAGAGCCGGGTGTCTTGAAAAAGACCCACAGAGGAGGTGTTTCTGGTCTACAGAAACCTGATTCTGCACCCATTGTGCACCCTGAGGTCTCCTGCATGCACAGAGCACTGGGAAGTGAGGCCCTGGCTGCTCTTCTCCATCCCCAGCTCAGCCCCTGATCCACCTGCCACCAGGATCATGACTGTGATATTTCCTTCCTCATCCACGTTCTTGTTGTAGAAGACGATGACATTTTCCATTTGCAGCAGAACTTGGTAATAATCCAAAGTCTCCCATGGAAGAAGTAAATGTGGTCAGTGCACTGGAATTCCACCATCTCATTTCATAGTCCCCTGCCCGGGGTGGAGTGAACCATTCTCCTCTTCTTCTGGATGAATCCTGGATTAAGGAACCTGGTTCCTAATCAATTTCATGAAGTTTCTTGCAGTTCAAACGTTTAGAGTTTGGGTGGAGAATTCCACCCTGCTCCAAAAAGAGCACAGAAAACCAATTCCTGAATTCTCCTCCATCACCAAAGCATCATAGAAAAGTATTTCTACGACTCTGCATATCCATTTGTTCTAGGTCTAACTGAGTGCGTGTCAATATGTGAACATTTGTTCTTCTATTGATATTTTGTCTTCTATAGCTGAAGTTTCAGAAAATGAGGCATTTCCCTTGAAAGTTGAACTGTCAGTACAAATGTGCTCTTTATAAAAACATACATTTTTATTATGGTTTTTCTTTTTCTTCCCCCCCTTCCAGTATAACCCCTGTTTTCACTGTATTTGATTCTGGGTCCTGCATCTTTTCCTCCTCAGTGAAGTTGCTGACCTTCCGTCTTTCATGGATGGGAAGACAAGACAATAGCCACATTCAGTGAGAACTACTGAGTTCCTCATG
Source organism: Dipodomys ordii (assembly GCF_000151885.1). Lineage (NCBI taxonomy): Eukaryota > Metazoa > Chordata > Mammalia > Rodentia > Heteromyidae > Dipodomys > Dipodomys ordii. The sequence goes on along the minus strand of NW_012267393.1, from coordinate 2,199,325 downwards.
TGTCCTCTGGGGTCACTGGGTGCAGGTGGAAGTTGGTGACATTTCACTGTTAAAAGGAGCGACTTTCCCTAGGGTCCTCAACTGCGATCACAGAATTTCTCAGCTTTCCAAGTTTTGCATCTGAGGGGACATGAGCACCATTTTCCAAAGCTAGGGCTCTTGGTCCTCAGCTTTGAGGCCCTGACTCTTCAGGGAACAGTTGTTCCAGGTTCTGGGCTTGTTCCTAGATAGATTCTGGCTGCTATTTCTTTCTCCTGTTTCCTTTTCTAGCATTTGGTTTTGGTTTTGGTTGGACTTGAACTCAGGGCTTGGGTGTTGTTCCTGAAGGGTTGACAGTCTGCCCTCCACCATTGTCCCAGACACAAATAGGACCCCAGGCAGGACTCCAGGTATGGGGGCCCATGCTGATGTGCAGGTGGGGAGACCCAGCTATACCCAGCTGTAAACATCCCTCTTTGGGCACTTCTGAGAAGGCCCAGCTGTCACCCTAATGACTTCTCCACTCACCTCTGCCTCCCTGCCCAGACCTCAGGAAGCCTGGCTCCACATGCAGTCTCCCAGCTGCTCTATCTCATTGAGGGTTTGAAATCATGTTAGTCTGATATTCATTGGCCATTGTGCAAATATTTTAAATAAGGAGTATTGAGAGAGAGAGAGAAAACCTTGGACTCTCTGTTTAATGCCCATTATTTCAAGAAGCTGAATGAATCCCCTTTTGAGAGAAGTTGTTTGCTCTTTTGCAATCAGGGTGATTGCTTTCTCTGCTATGCAAGATATAGTTGACCAAAACAGGATAGAAAACTAGGTTCCAAGTGCCATCCATGAAATCTGCACATTTCACAATGTAACCTATACTAATCAACAATATCAATGGGTGCAAATTCAGCACCCGCCATCCCGTGGCTACCTTGTTTTAAGAGTTTTTCACAATTATACATATCTTCAGCTTTCTGTTCCTATAGATGTGATTGCTTTTTGAGGTAGCTTACACCCAGGTTACAGCTTATGACTAAAAGTTTATTTCTATTTTCATTTTTTTGGGTCC
>NW_012267393.1:2174948-2186390 GCF_000151885.1 Dipodomys ordii | reverse complement strand
AGACAGACAGACAGACAGACAGACAGACAGACAGACAGACAGACAGACAGACAGACAGACAGACAGACAGACAGACAGATAGATAGATAGATAGATAGATAGATAGATAGATAGATAGATAGTTGGATGGATGGATAGATAGAGAGACAGGTAAATACATAGATAAAAAGATACATAGATACATAGAAACATAGACAAGTAGATACATAGACAGATAGATGATTGATTGATTGATTGATGGTAGGAAGAAGCATATAGGCACTGTGCCTTTGTCATTCTCTCCTAAGAATATCCTTTTGGGTCTCACTGTATGTGAGTGTCTTGAATTCCATGTAAGTTGCCATATCCCATTGCATTTTATATCTCACCTCTGCATATGAGAGAAAACATGCGCCCCTCGTCCCTCTGAGCTCAGCTCACCTCACTTAACAAGACTTTTTATAGTTCCATCCATTTCCCTGTCAATGACATGACTTTGTTCTTTCTATTGATGGTGTAAAATTCCACTGTTTTGGGTCCACTTGTCCACTGAGGGGTGTCTGGGAAGCTATCCATGGCCTCAGGAATAGATTCTCCCAAAGCAGAAATGCATGCACATGAAATTGGTTTATTAAATCATTGTCAGAAGTATTAAAGTCAGAAGAAGGGATCAAGAAGGAAAGCCAGGGAGGAGTGTCCATGGCTTCACCTAAAGGAGGGAACACAGATTGGAGCAACCATGCGACTTTATCTTGGTGGAGGTGATTCTGACCCCACGGAGAGGCTGGCGTCCCGTGAGCTCCAGATCTCCAGCGCACCTGTGAGGTTGTAAGAAAAGAAGAAGACAACACATCCAACCCAACATGCACTCCATGGCAGAGCCTCTGACATTGTCAGCATGACTGGGAAATCGCTCACTGTCAAAGTGGTGTTTGTGATCCCAGCTGACCCAGGGACAAAGGACACATGATCCTGAGAATGTGTGTCCAAGTCAGCCATGATTTTATCTATATGTCTTTGTATGTATGTATGTATGTTGTATGTATGTATACATGCATGTATCTACCAACCTACCTACCTACCTATCTATCTATCTATCCATCTATCTATCTGTCGTTCTGTGTCTATCCATGTCTATCTCTCTCTATATAGATCTATTCATGTATATATCAGTATTGATCCATCAACCTGTATCTATTCATCACCCTCTGTCTCTACCTCCATCCCTATTTCTATCTTTTTCTGTTGGCCTGTGTGCCTATCTTCCTATGTCTCTCTCTATCAGTTTGTCTGTCTGTCTCTCTGATTGCCTGCCTGCCTGCTAGCTAGCCAGCCTCTCTGACAACTTGTCTTCCTGCCTATCTATCTACCTACCTACCTATCTACACAACTACTTACCTATCTGTCTGTCTGTCTGTCTTGATAAGTAAATGAGCACTGGTCATATGCTTAAGGTGACAGGAAACTGCCTGGCACATGTTTAATCTCACATAACTCCAGAAATAGAATGAAAAACCCAATTAAGGAAAGAGAAATGTATTGATAAAAAGAACATAAAGGCAGAAGTGGTGCTATGGCTCAAGTGGTAGGGCACTAGCCATGAGATAAAGAGCTGAGGGACAGTGCCTATGCCCAGAGTGCAGGTCTCACAACCAACAAAAAAATAACAAACACTTGGATGGAGACATATTGATCAAGATTGTACAAGGAGGGGATGGTAGCAATGGGAAAGAATTCTGGAAGGGTGATATTGGTTGGGATGCATTGTGCACATTAACGTATTGAACAGAAACTACTGTGCACAACTACTTAAGGATAGCAAAAATAAAATGAGTGCACCCCTCAAAAAGAGAAAAGTGATGAATATTGAAGCCTTCTTGACAATTTTGAATCTCTATGTCATAATTTCTAGACATCACACAGAAAATTTATAGAAAAACATTGTGTAACAAATGTTTCTGAATGATCTGCACTAAAGTGGGTTTGGAATGCAAGTGAGCTCAGTCACAGTGGTAGCCACAATGGTTTCTGTCTTCTTGATTTTACATTTCAGAATTCCAAGCCTTCTGTATATAGTAAAGGAACCACTATTAACTCCTATAAAGTGGTATCTTTATGAGAGTGAAAACATCATAAGATAACTATTAATTTAATATAATAACTAATCCTTTACTATAATAACTAATGCTCAAGCCCAGCCCTGGTGGCTCACACCTGTCATCCTAGCTACTCAGGAGGCTGAGATCTGAGGATCATGGGTCAAAGCCAGCCTGGGCAGGACAGTCCGAGAGATGCTTATATTCAATGAACCACCAGAAAACTGGAAGTAGCACCATCTATATGGCTCAAGTGGTAGAGAGCCAGTCTTCAGCAGAAGTGCTGAGGAACAGCATCCAGGCCTGAGTTCAAGCCCCACCACCAGCAAACAAACCAACAAAAACACCGACTGTACAGTCAAGTCCCTGTTTACGACTAGCACTAAACTACTCCTTTGTAATAGTAAATTGTTACTATTGCAGCAACTCTCATTGTTCTATAGTAACTCCTGCATTACTATACCAACTGCTACTTGAGGAACTACCATTAAAATAGCTATAATGAACCCAAGGACCACGTCATCTTTTCAGGGATTTCAGTAAAAAAAAAAAAACTCCTTGCTACGTTGACCACACAGTTTGCCACTCTTAGAACAGGAATATTTGTCTCTAAATTTCTCAGGCTCTCCTGAGGGAAGAGATCATTGAAATAGCAGGGGCTTTAAACATACCCATTTCTACTCACCAAGAAATTTCGCTAATCACAATCATCTGTGAAGAGAGAAATGAGGGGAAGGGAAGGTCAGGGCACCTGTGCCATTTTGCTTCTGATGCCTCCTAACTCTGAGCAAAGAGAATATTGCTGATAGAACAACTCCATGAAGAATGCTGTCCATAAATCTCCATTCTGGTGAGTATTTCCACAGTGGGCAGACTTACTTTTGCTCCTAATGTATTGGATGTGGTCAGGTGGGATGCTGTTTTCCTCCATGATCCTTCTGAACTCCATGTCTTCCTTCTTAGTGAGAATGCTGTGTCGTCTTCCTACATGGAGGAGAAGACAGGACAGCAGCCTTATCCACCATTAACACAACCAGCTGACTACTGTGTCTTCTGGGAGCCCCTGGGCTGTTTCTTAAGACCCAGATTCAGGGTCCTGGCCTCTCCTCCCAAGGAAGATCAAGGTCACAGGGATCAGCACAGTGGAGCCAATTATTACTCAATCCCAGTTCTCCAAGCTCACTGCAGAGGTGACTGGCTTTGCTGCACAGACAGAACCTGTGGTGCTCACCTGCCAACAAGATCACATTGGTTTTCTCTCCGTTTTGATGATCATGTACTATTTTCAACGTTAAGAATTTCTCTGTACTTTTCAGTACTTGGATATGGATCTCATGGTCTGGAAATTCAAAATAACAATGTCAGAAGGTGAGGTAATTGATGGTTCATTGTGTTTGGTAGTGATGTCTCTAGTTATAAGTGAATTTATTCTCAAGAAACAAAGAAGCTCCATCTTCAGAGAATGAATTGGGAGACTTCTGTGGAGAGTCAGTGACTGCAGGTAGAGTCCTGACTCAAACACCTGCAGGCCAGAACTAACATGCAACAAGCTCTTAAAGACAAAAACCTCATGTTTGGGGTGGAGACCCAAGTCTTATGAAAGCATATCACAGAGGTGAATACTCAGGGATGAACCAAGCAAACTGGGCAGGTAATACTCAGGAACAATCATATTCTGGACCCAAGCTTTCCTGAGGCTAAACACCATGACACTTGCGATTCCAAGAATGGCCCATCTTGTGTCCAGGCCTTCAGGAGCTGGATGAAAAGCCCCCACCACCCAGCAAGACACCAGGATGGCTGTGAGCACAAGGAGAAGTCACTCTGACCCAGTGTCCTCATGGCAACACCAGCATTAAAGAAAAAATAATGAAGAGAACAACATCCTTTTAGGGGAAAGGAACAAAGATAAATTAGAGAAAGAGACTCATGCACAGGTACTCAGAATAAAAGCAAGATATTCAGAGCCAGAAACTCCCTCTTCTAGGCTTGGAAGGGGAAACCAAAGTATGGCTTCGCCTATCTGATGGATGCACGTGTGTACGGTGGACAGATGCCTTCTTCACACAAAGCAATGCCAGGCATTGAAGAGTGTGTCGCAGGAAGAACCAGCGAGGAGAAAATGTAACACCAGCAACAATGAAGACCAAAGATTAACATCCATCTATGCAGAATTCTAGGGGCTACCCTGTATATTATCATAAACACCACCGATGTGAAAGAAATCAGTATTTCTTACTTAGACAGCATGTAGCCTCTGCTGGGCTGCACCACTGTCTTTCTGCTTACCTGCCTTCCCTGTTTGATTGCTTTTTAATTTCTTCTTTCCTTTTTTCAAAAAAAAAAAACATACGAAATCCACCAGGCATAAGTGAATACTTTTTATGGAAGTCAGTATTAGGAGTGTTGCTGCTTTTTCTGGCAGGATGAAAACCATTTTTGATTATTTCATATCACCCTACACACACCTAGTGGATGGATTAGGCCGCTACCTCTTGTAACTAAAGCATAAAGTCAGCTACACTAGGAGATGAGCATCTGTGGTTGGATTATGGGGACTTTCCTGATTGTTTGGGAGGATCTGCTCCTTCTAGCACATCTCCAACTCTACAGAAGAGTCTGGTCACCTTTCATTGTAGCTGCTCCTTTATTGATTAGAGAAAACCTCGTCCTGAAAGCATGGTTCTGGTTTCCAGTCCTTTTCAACACCTGCTTGTGTCACTGCAAAGCATCCCTGAATGTTATCCATGGCAACACAGAAGCCTTGGAAACAGAAGATATCAGGAGGAGTACTGGCCCTGAATCCTTGCAAGGTTCAGGGTCTTGTCCACGTGGACTCGGTCCTTGGGGGCAGTAGGTGGCCACCCCTCCTCTGGGCCTCCTATGTGTGACCTAGAACCCACCAGTGCCAGGAAACCTAGGTGTACCCCAGATCAGCAGCAGATACTCACTGGATATTTTGTAAACACCATTCTCTTGTCTATTTCCGAAAAAAAATACAGCAGAGCACAGGGAATCAGGCCTTTGAAACAGGAACAACAACAACAAACAAGAAAAAACATAGTCTTTTTTTTAGAATGCTTATTTATCATCTCAAACATGTTCACCAGTTATGAGATTCTGTGCAACCCACATGAAATTTGAGAAAATCGAATTTGATATTATTTTATAATTAATTTCATATCTGTGCTGTTTGCATGTTCTGCTGATTGTCCATCAGATGTCTGCTCTGGGGAGTTACCATCTGGGCCATTGGCTTACTCCTCTTTTGGATTTAGGACCTGGATCTCAGAATCACTGACAAGTAATTGTGTGGTAATTTTGTTTTTCATTTCCTGTTACAACTAGAATAATTTGCAGATCTGTCCATTCAGCCACTAGTAGGGATGGAAATGAAGGAATCCACCTGCAGGGGAGGGAGAGAGAACATCCCCTGGATTCCTTCCTCCAGGTCACTGTGAGTGTTTCCACTCACACAATCATTTGAACACTTCCTTCATGTATTTTGTCCTTCCTGTTCATCCAAACCCACCTACACTGTCTGCTAGCCTTTTACTTTGTGCTAATGAAAGTTTCACATGTTTACTATCGATATGAATATCATGAAACATCTGGACAAGACTTCAGACACACAGAGACAATGACACATATGTTATCTAGCTATGAATGTATTATGTGTGTATGTCTGAATATATCTGTCTGTCTGTCTATCTACACACAACTACATGCACACACACCTCCTTTTTTTCAATGTTGCTATCTTTAAATGTGCTTCAAGTCCTTGCAAAACTGAGCCTTGTCATGAGGAGAATGTTGGCGAATAGTTCTGTGACATTGAATCAGTCCTTACGCCTCACCGCTCAGAAGGTGTTAGCCATCATCTTAACATTGGTTAAGACTCACAACAAGGCCATGGAGTAAAAATCAAATGACACATTCCCATTGTACAATTAAAGCCCTTTTCTTCCTGGTATTATGGATATTATTAATTAGATAATTTCCATCTGGCTGGTTAACCTGCAGACCAGGCATGCACCTCCACCTGGCATAACGTGAATATTTGGACTACATATTAAAATATGGATAAGTTCAGATCCTCAGATTTCCCCACCAAAAGCAAAGATTTTCTTGGAAACTTGTCCATCAAGGTCAGGCTAGGCCTCAGTGCATGGGTGCATGTATTGTCAAGGAAGCCCAGCTTACTTGATATAAGCGAACACAATTATGAAATCACATTTTCTATTACAGGCGATATAGCGCAGTAAGTATCTCATTTGTCCACGCTCCAGGATTTTCTCTTCATTATCAGCTGCAAGGATCATGGTGAACCAATATCCTGGCTGAATGAGAAACACGCCATCAGGAAGGTTAGAGAATAGATTTTCAGTTTTGCTCCCCAAACACTCAGGGGTTCAAATAACCTGCTTGCAATGACCTGGAGACTTCCCTCTCCAGACTCTGAGCTACCAGGCTCTGCTTCTTTCAGAAAACAATTTACTAGAAGTATTCACAGGGTCTGATTTTGCTACATAGCATTAATAAATTTGAAGAGAGAATAAAGAAGAAGGAGTATTTTCAGGAGGAGATTCTAGGACTCTTAGGAATGATCACAAGGAGATCTGTTTGTGAAAGTAACATGTGTACAAAATTATAAAGATTCAATGAAGTAAATGAAGTAAAACTGCCAAAATCACAAATCATGCTGTCCACGTGTTCTTTACTATGTTTTTATTTACTGGCCAGTGACAAAGTAAGAATTCAAAATGGAAGGTATATTGGATAAATATGGACATAAAGAGCAACCCATGAATAAAATCTGATCAATGCACAAAAACAAATGTGAGACAGACACACTGACACACATTGAGAGACAGTTTCCCCACACAGGGATTAGTTCCCCACATCACCATATTCTGTTACCTTGAAAGGTATGAACTGAGGAGTCTGCTGAGCATGCATCCATGGGATCAGCAGAGCCAGCAGCAGGACTCTCATGCTGTGAGCTTTCCGTCTCCAGCTCTGGGGTTGGGAGGGTGGCGTCTCCTCCTGTTTTTATGAGATGCTCCTGTGGGTCAGTCTCCCCCATGCACCAATCAGTGCTCACCATTGAGTGGTGTTGACTCTTCCCCCACAAAAAAATTCCTGTTTGGCACAGGTGGTCCGAGGGAATATTCCAGCTCACCAAGCAGATGAGCAGCAAGGCCAACTTGACCTGAGGACATCAATGTTCAACAGGAGAGCAGAGATCTTATCACTGGTTCTACCAACAGAATTATTCATTTTCTCTGACATGGCAGTTGTTACTGAATTGTATGAAGTACAGAATCTTATATTGGAACCACACAAGCGAGACAGCCGATATATATGACAACTTAGTTTGGAGATTGTAAATAAAATTGGAAAATCTATTTTACACTGCTGGCTTCCTGTCTAACAAGCAGAGGAGGGAGATGATGGGTTTGATAGTAGTCCAGTCAAACACACTCACAGCTCATCTCCACCATATTGAATAAAATACATAGGTAGCAAATGATTAAATCCATAAGTAGTAAACACAGTGTATTGGGGGTCTGAAATCATGCTAGTCCTATATTCACTGTGCATTATGCAAACACTTTAAGAAGTATTAAGAGAGAGAGAAAACGTTGGGCTCTCTATTTAATGCCCATTATTTCAAGGAGCTGAATGAATTCCCTTTTGGGAGAAGTTGCTTGCTTTCACTCTTTTGCAATCAGGATGATTGCTTTGTGTGCTATGTAAGACATATTCTCCAAACCAGGATAGAAAATTAGGTTTTAAATGCCTGACTTGAAATCTGTACATTTCACAAAGTCACCTGAACTAATGAACAATATAGGTGGGTGCAAAATCAGTACCTGCCATCCCATGCCTACATTGTTTAACAGTTTTTCATAATTATATGCATCTTAACCTTTCTGTTCCTATGGATGTGGTTGCTTTTTGAGATGGCTTAGGCTCAGGGTACAGCTATGACTAGAAGTTTATTTGTATTTTCATGGTAGATGTTGATGATTCCAGTAAGTTTATCAAGAAGGGGTTAGATTGACACCCGATTTCTTACAAATTCTTCCTCTTCTCATGTTCTAGAAGATCTCAGAATCTCTGAAGAAGTTGAGCAAAATGCAAAACTAGTCATGTGTTATAATCTAAAATGCAGACTCTGATTTCTCCTTCAGGGGACAACTTCCTGGAATGACTGCAGTGACTATGGCAAGGCATTTCTTATCTGGGCATTGGTGCAGAATCCCAGGCCAATTTCCCCTGTGGATGGAGGCAAAAAATGGCCTCAGAATTACACCACCGCTGTCTCCTCCTTCCTTCTCGCTTGTCTTCTGATTTCCAAAGGAGAAACTCAAGTGACGTGCATCTCTATTGGAAAATGATGGTGATGGGCACTGAAGTAGCCAAGGCTCATATTTCCTGCTCAAAGTCCACCAATCTGTGTTAATTTTTAGAATCTTCAGGATCAGGTCTCTTCCCCCCCCCAGCCTCTATCTCAGTCCACTGCCAATCTTCCTCCCCCCTCCAGGACTCCACATTTTCTTCCTAGTAGACAGGGAACCCAAGTTCTCAGGAAGCCACGTCAATGAAGGAGATTTGCTTTCCTTCCCCAAGATTTCAGCCCCATGAAAACCTGTTGGTCAGTTGGATTTCACCTTGGTTCTCTCTCTTTTCTTCCTTCCTTCCAGCCAGGATAGAGAGAGAATTCCTGGTGATGATGACACAATCCTGGGCCCAGAGGCATGGTCAAGGGTAACAGTGAAACTTTTATTTGAGTTGAGGAGGGAGAGCAATGAGGAGAGGTTTTCAAGATTTCCATAGCATGTGTGTATCTGCAAGTCATGGCGTAGGTCTCAAGCTCTCTTCCAACCACTATGGGACAGAGTCCAGGCCCTGAGTTCAAGTCCCAGGACTGACCAAATAAAAAGTTGGGAAGTGGGGGATGGAACAGAGATGTTGATAATGAGATGGCTGGAGTGACTCGGATTTTCCAATCCTATTTGAAGCTCTACCCCGTGACCTTCACTTCTCATCTTAGGGTTATTTGTTCGATAAAGAAAGATGATGAGTTTTGGGGGAGAGGCTAATTCACAATGTGATCATCAGATCCCCTCCTCCTGAGTCACTGAGATAATAACCAGGAGCCACGAATATCTAGCCTCATGAACACAGTCTTCAGCAGCTTGAGAACAGTCACCCAGTCAAAGGGTAGAGTAGAGTGAAATCTCCAGCCAGCCTTGGTCTCAGCTCCTGCTGCGTGGAAAGATAGGATGGTGGTTGGAAATGGTTAATCCAACAAAATAGGAACCTACTCCATACACACCTCCCCGCCCCCATTGACTGGGGAAGGGGAATCCACAGTACATCAATCTGGAAAATTCCAAATACTATGACATCATGAAAACTAACCTCAAAGAAAGGCTTGTGACATCTAAAGGTGAGGACACAGAATCTTTTCAATTGAGTAAACCCCATGTCCAGAACAGGAAAAATGTCAGAAAATACTGGATTCCTCAGGGATGGGAACCATTTTGTTTTATCATTGTTCAATTAATAGTAATTTTTTCTCTCAGTCTCTGTCTTAGCCTCCAGGTGTAATCTAATTGTACTTTTCAGGAGTGGTTAGGAAAGAAAGAGTTTTCTGGAAGGAATCAGTCTCAGGAACCCCATTTGGTATATTTGCATGCAATCCTCAAGTTCATGTCTTGGTGGGGTGTGCACCTGTGAATGAATTCTGTCTATCCATTGGGCGCTGGTAGCACGTGTTTTGGATCCACTCGTGTACCGAGGGCTCTGGGACGCTAACCATGTCCCCAGGAGCACAGATTCTCCCAAGACAGAAATGCATGCATGTGCATTCAGTTTATTAAATCATTCTGAGAAGTATCAAGATCAGAAGAAGAAGGGATGAAGAAGGAAGTCCAGAGAGAAGCACTCATGGCTTCACCTACAGGGGGAAACACAGATCTAAGGGACCAGGTGACTGTATTTTGGTGGAGGAGATGCTGACCCTGTGGAGAGACTGGCATCCTGCATGCTCCCCATTTCCACTACACCTGTGAGGTTGTCAGGAAAGAAGAAGAAGACAATGCATCGTACCCAACATGCACTCCACGGGGGAGCCTCAGACCTGGTCAACACGAGTGGGAAATCCCTCACTGTCAGAGTGGTGTTTGTGACCCCACTGGACACAGGGACAGAGGACACATGATCTTGAGAGTGAGTGCAAGCCAGCCATGATTTTATCTGTGTGTCTGTGTATGTGTATGTATATGTAGGTATGTGTGTATGTATGTATGTATGTATGTATATATGTATTTATCTTTCTATCTATTATCCTTCTGTCTATCTGCCTGACAGCCTGCCTGTCTATCTATCTATCTATCTATCTATCATTTATTTTTATCTATCATCCTGCCTGTCTATCCATCTACCTATCCATATTCTCTATATATTCTCTCTACATCTGTCTTGTATCCACCTGCATATCTAGCTACCTATCTTGATATGTAAGTAAATGAGCACTGGTCCTATGCCTCAAGTGACAGAAAACCACCCTACATATTTGAGGTTTAATCTCATGTAACTCCAGAAATAACATGAAACACCCAATAAAGGAAAATGAAATGTATTGATAAGAAGATCAGTTGGAAAGCATGACATTGATCAAGATCGTAAATGGAGGGGATGGTAGTGATAGGGGAAGAATTCTGGAAGGGGTGACATTGGTTGGGTGAGGGTAAGACAGTTCCAAGGCGTGTTGGTATGGAGACGTGAGCATAGATTTGTTTTAATTGTGTTTAAATGGTTGTACAAAGAAGTTCCCATTCTACAAACAGTATATGAATACAAGGTGTCTAACACTGTCATTCATATTTCTTAACCCATCCCTCTGTGAGCTTACATTTTACGAGTAACAGACACTAACACGAATCCTATGATAATAACCAGAAAAGCCAACTATCCCACAGATACACTTTTGTCTGACCTTTTGTCTAGTATGTTTCTTTAATTTTATTTGTAGATTTATGGTTTCTTGAGAATCATTCAGTTCCAGGTGACCCTTGTGCTTTAAAGTTTATTTTTGAGAGGGGGACTATCCTTTTATTTTCCTCTATTAACTTTTAGTAGGTTATAGTCTGAAAATGAAATGTGTTTAAAAGTATTGACTTTTTTGTGCATGAAATGAAATAAGGTTGAACTCAGTAGAAAGCCCAGTCAACTACGGTAAAATCCATGTAAAATCAGGACTTCTGTGTATGTGTTTAGTGGAGAATTAGCTCAAAATTGACATAAGACATAGATGATCCATTCTGATTTCACATTTGCTGCCCAACCCAGCCAG
>NW_012267393.1:2168767-2170938 GCF_000151885.1 Dipodomys ordii | reverse complement strand
ATGTGGTATAATGAGGAATTGAACTCAGGGCTTCATGCATGCTAGGTGAGCCCTCTACCACTAAGCCTCCTTCCTGGCCCAAGAATATCCATTCAATGCCCTGCGGAGACAGGATAAAGCGACAATAGAGTGAAACTCATGTCCACTATGGGTTGCACGTTTGCTCACTAATGGTATCCAATATGAGAGGGTTGATAGAGTGTGCTCACAGATACATCACCCACTATGGAAACTTTCCATTTTCAAGCTTTTCAGGTGAAGTTTTGATAGTCAGGCCGAATGAGATGTAAGCAACGCTCAAACCCTAGGGAAATCATTTCAGGAGACCAACAGGTAGTAGAAGGAAAGGAGAGAGAAATGTTACTTGCTCCTCAGCGTGAAGAAGTGCCCTCAGGACACCATGTGGAAGCCAAGAGTTTGAAAAGGTCAACTGTCAAATGGATGAGTCCTTGGATGGATATCGTGGTTGTTTACCCTCCGTTGACTTGGAATTAATATGTTCACCATACATTAGTTTCTATCTACAAGCAGGAGCCAAAAGAAAAAAAATCTTTTAATAATACTTTCTTCAATCAACAGTAGATGTTAAGAGAAATTAAAACTATAAACAAATAACAAAGGAAAAAAGTTGTTTGCTTCTTTTGTTCTTTTTTTTTTCAAGAAAATTTTTTGGGCTGAGATGAGCAGGCCAGATTTCTTCTCTTCCTATGCAATTATGAGAAATCAGATTTCCTGGAGAAATGTAAACTTCAAGGGTGACAAATAGTGAAGTTTAGACCATGATCAAGAAGTTATAAAAAACAATGGAGCAACAAATGGTGTGTGTGTGGGGGGTGTCTTTGTGTGTTTTGGGGATTTTTTTGTCGGTTCTGGGGCTTGAACTCTGGGCCTGAGCTCTGTCCCTCAGCTCTTCAGCTCAAGGCGTGCACTCTACCACTTGAGCCACAGCGCCACTTCTGGCTTTTTTTCTGCTTATGTGGTGCTGAGGAATCGAACCTAGGACTTCATGCATGCAAGGCAAGCACTCTACCACTGAGCCACCTTCCCAGCCTGATTGGATTTTTAATGACCATAAAAAGTATATATTTTTTTTTTGGAAGAGTCACTCAGGAACTTGGATTAAGGAAGGAACCTGGATATGTCCTGTTTTCACCGGGTCATCAGCTCCCAACAAGTCTGGCTGGGTTTGGGCAGCATATCTGAGATCATAATGTATCATCTAATTTGAGCTAATTCTCCACTGAACACACACACAGAAGATCTGATTTCACGTGGAGTTCATCATGGGTGACTGGGCTTTCCTACCGAGTTCAACATTATTTCTAATCATTGATTTAGAAATCACAGCAACCACAGCGGGTGTTAGCCGCACAACCACTAGGCTGGATAATTTCACCAAGGACAATCATTTTTGTACAACTGATCTTTTTCTTGATTCTAATCTGATTAATGAAGTAGAAGCTTAGACAGTGTGCACAAGCCAAGCAGGATATTTGGAGGAAGGGATCCCCAACAGCTGGAAAGCCATTGGTTCATTTCTGAATTTTGCCCACAACACAACAGTATGAAAAGAGAAATGGGTTCACATTCCCACCAGGGCTGACCTACTCTGGAGCAGTAGCAGCCGTAGGAGGGCGAGGAAGACCAGCACCTGCTGCAGGATGAAGTTTCTGTTGCTTTCTTCTCTGTGGCCTGATTTATGCCATGCCAAGGGATTTCTGAGCCAACCAGGTACCATGGATACCATGATCTGGGGGAAGGAGTGTGTGTGTGTGTGTGTGTGTGTGTGTGTGTGTGTGTGTGTGACTGTCAGAGCTTATGAACCAGTGAGTCCCTTCCTAAAAATATCACCCTTATCTATACCATTCTATCGCCATTGGACAGTAAATGGTTAAGTAGCACTGACTAGGAAGACAGATGATTTGGGATTGGCATGGTATCTTTTGAAACAGAATGCTCTCAGATTTTTTTTTGAAATTTGGTGTTGACCTTTTGTTTTCATTTTCTCTGTCTATCTATCTATCTATCTATCTATCTATCTATCTATCTATCTATCTACCTACCTACCTACCTATCATCTATCTACCTATCTATATCTTATCTATCTATATTTATTTTTGCCAGTCCTGGAGCTTGAACTCAGGGCATGGGTATTGTCCCTGAGCCTCTTC
>NW_012267393.1:2144439-2156972 GCF_000151885.1 Dipodomys ordii | reverse complement strand
TTGTAAGGTTCTTTTTTTTCTTTTCTTCTTTCTTTTCCTCTCACTCTCCCCTTCTTTCTCTCCACATTATACTACTACTCCATCGGAGATACCCTGCCTAGTTCTAGACACAAAGGAAGGTCTCCTTCTAGGTGTGTAAGCAGTAATTACAGGAGTTCACTTAGATTAAATGACTCTCCAATAATATCTGAATAATCTTTCTCTAATCTCACCAAGTCTCCCAAATATACTTATATATAACTTCTTTTTCTTACCTTCATCTCGATGTCTAAGCTACTCACTACATAACCTTCCTTCAAATTCTTTTCCACCTCTTACACTCAGTAACAAAGTCTTTATTTTCCTCCCTCTAAATATACCCCTCCCCTAAGCTGTTCTTACCCCTCTGCTATCATTATACCCAAGTTGTCTTCTGAACTTAAATTCATATCTCTCCAATCTTAACCCTTCATTTCTCCATCTGCACCAGCCCATTGATCCCTAACAGCTTATATCTGACCCAACTTACAGTTGGTTCTATATTTGACCTTAAAATTGGTCCCATTTGACTATTTTGAGGACAAGGGACCCATCTTGTTAACTCTAAGGAGCAGACTACTTATCAGCCAAACCCAGGTGGTCTCAAAAGTTACAACTCTACATAATCTTGACCCCAAAGCTGCAATATCCCTCTCAAGCAAAGAAAAAGAGAGCTAAATAGGAAAACATCTACACCTAACTTTGAAACCCTAAGATCTATACATCTACACTACTCCAAGTTGGCTCTGGTCCAAAAAATAAAAAAGACTCCTACTGTTGTACCAGTGTGCTTCTTGTCTCCAAATGTGTAGAACTAACTGCAGAAACAAGGAACATGGCCAATCAACAAACACCAACACCATCTCCACATAAACAAGCTATAGAGCAGTCCCAGAATAACCTAGAGGATAATGCTCAAGATGGAGTAAAAGCATGGCTGGTAAACCTGCTGAATGAAAAATTGGACACTCTGCATAGGGTTATCAGAGAACACAATGAGGCCAAACAGAAGCTAATAGATGACTTCATGGTCTCCACAAATATAATGATAATGGAACTCCAGTCAAAGGTAAAAGAAGTTAATGAAAAGATAGGAATATAGATTAAGGAGTGGAAAGAAAAGTCTGAGAACCAACTCCAGGAGGTAAGGCAATCTATTCAAAACTTAAAAGAAAACCTTAATAAGGAGCTGGCCACCATTAAGAAAGACCAGCAAGAAGCAAAGGTGATAGACATTGAAGTGAAAAGTCTTCAAAGTAGAATGGAAGAGGCTGAAGAAAGAATAGGAGATGTTGAAGACAGTTTAGATTCCATAGAGAAAGAGCACACAATTATTCATAACAAAATTAAGAAGCATGACAGATCACTGCAGGAAATACAGGATACATTCAGAAAGCCTAATTTGAGAATAATAGGTATACAAGAGGGTCTGGAGAGGGAAGCCAATGGATTAGGAAGTATATTCAGCAGAATCCTAGCAGAGAACTTCCCAAATATGCAAAAGAACAGGCCCATCCAGATACAAGAAGCTTTTAGAACCCCAAATAGACCAGACAAGAACAGGTCATCCCACCACCATATGATAATCCACACCAGATCAATACCAACTAAGGAAAGAATTCTTACACCTGCCAGGGGGAAGACAACAATCACATATAAAGGTAACCCAATCAGAATCACCTCAGACTTTCTCAGCAGACACCATAAAAGCAAGGATGGCCTGGAAAGAGGTATGCCATGCCCTAAGTCAAGTAACTACCAAACAAGAATAATCTACCCAGCTAAACTCTCATTCATATCAGAAGGACAAATAAAAACCTTCCACAGCAAGAAAAATCTGAAGCAATATATCCCAACCAAACCATCTCTTCAAAAAATCCTCAAAGACGTGCTACATATAGAAAACCAACAAGAACAGAATACAGGCAATGAAGCAGTCTACAAACAGAGAAATATGTAATCACAAGAACAGCCAAGGCACACTTTCGCCCAAAAGTATGGATAAAAACGTGGAGGCAGACAGACACCTCTCAGTTCTAACCCTTAACATTAATGGTCTTAACTTTCCAATTAAGCGACATAGATTGTCCAGTTGGATCAAAAAGCAAGATTCTTCTATCTGCTGTTTTCAAGAGACACACCTTGCCCACACAAAAAAAAACATACTTTGAAAGTGAAGGGCTGGAATGAAATATCAAGCAAACGGCCCCCATAAACAGGCAGGACCTGCAATCCTAATATCAGATAAAATAGACTTCCAGTTAAAATCAATGAGAATGCATAAAGAAGGTCACTACATACTAATTAAGGTATCTCACCTTCAGGGGAATATTATGATCCTAAACATCTACTCACCAAATAACAGAGCACGGAATTTTATCCAAGAAACACTACTTCCCAGGGCTGGGAAAGTGGCTCAGTGGTAGAGCACTTGCCTTGCATGCATGAAGCCCTGGGTTCGATTCCTTAGCACCACATAAGCAGAAAAAGCTGGAAGTGGTGCTGTGGCTCCAGTGGTAGAGCACTATCCTTGAGCTGAAGAGCTGAAAGACAGTGCCCAGGCCCAGAGTTCAGGCACCATGACTGGCAAAAAAAAAAAAGAAACACTACTTTCCCTCAAATCTCTCATAGATCCCAAGACATTAATTGTGGGTGACTTTAATACACCACTCTCCCCACTAGATAGATCAACCCAACAAAAACTCAACAGAGAAACATCAGATCTTAAAATCTGCATATATCAACTAGACTTAACAGATATCTACCGAATATTTTTCCAGCAGCATCAGATTATACCTTCTTCTCAGCAGTACAGGTAATGTTCTCCAAAATACACCACATTCTAGGCCACAAAATAAATCTGTCCAAATTCAGAAACATTGAAATCCTACCCTGCATCCTCTCAGACTACAAGGGAATAAAATTAGAATTCAACACCAAAACCCATCAAAGGAAATACTGTAACACATGGAGGCTGAACAACACACTGTTGAACCACCACTGGGTCATGGAAGAGACTAGAAAGGACATTCAAATGTTCATGATATTCAAGAAAAATGATGACACAAATTACCAACACCTCTGGGACACAGCAAAGGCAGTACTCAGAGGCAAGTTTATATCTCTGAGTTCCTACATCAACAAATTGGAAAGATCTGAAACCAACAATTTAAAGAGGCACCTAAAGCTTCTTAAAAAAAAACAACAAGCTAAACCCCAATCCAGTAGAAGGGACACAAAAAATTAAAATTAAATCCGAATAAAATGAATTAGAGTCCAAAAGACTATAGAAATAATTAACAAAATAAAGAGTTGGTTCTTCAAAAAAATTAATAAAATGGACAGACCCTTAGCAAATCTTATGAGAAAAAAAGAGAACACGCCCAAATAAACAAACTCAGAGATGAGAATGGAAACATCACTACAGAAACAGCCAAGATTCAGAATATTATAAGCGGATACTTCTCAAACCTTTATGCTAATAAAGTTGAGAATCTGAAATATATGGACCAATTTGTAGCAAATATTGACAAAAATAGAAAACAGAATTAAAGAGAATCACCAGAAAGCTACAAGTGTATGGGGCAGGGAGGAGGGGGGGGCGCCAGATTGGGTTTGGGCCCTTGGCTTTTGGGGGTTTACCGTTCTTTTGGTTTTTGGATCTTGTCCACAAGGGGGCGCATCTTCCAAACACACACCCACTTCCTGCTGTCATCCTCAGCTCACATTCATCTTTCCCTATGCCTTCACCTTTCCTTACAACAAGAAGTCAAGATTCACTGACTGCAGAGGCTCTGAAAATGAGCTGCTCCCCAGGACCAGTGATTGCACTGCTCTTGTTGGTTGGTGAGTGATATGGCACAAAAAATAATTCTTCTGTTGGTGATGCTGACAGAATCTTTAACCATGGTTCCTCTAAGAAACAGGAGGGTCATGACCAAGCAGATTAAGATAACTCCTGCTGAATTCTCATATTTTGTTTTCAGGAGGAAGCAATGGAGACTCAGTGACCCAGACACAAGGCCAAATGGCCGTGTTAGAAGGGGCTTCCCTGACTGTGAACTGCTCCTATGAAACCAAACAGCACCTCACCCTATTCTGGTATGTCGAATACCCTGGAGAAGGTCCACAGCTCCTTATTAAAGTCTCCAAGGCCAGTAAGATGGGAAGCCACAAAGGATTTGAAGCCATGTATGACAAAGAAAGAAAGCCACAGTCCTAGTCAGACTTGGCTGTGCTCTGAGAGACACCATGGCTGTGCTATTGTGCTCTAAGAGACACAGTGGCAGAAACTACAGGGGGAGCTAAGCACAAACAGAGACAGCAGGGGCCTGGCTGCTGAGCTCCTGCTCTGTGATAGCTCTGCTTCAGGGAGAGGATCCAGACTACAATTGTTGCCATCACCGCATCCAGGACTGGAATCCCAATAGGAGAACTTGGAATAGACATGCCTCACAGAGAAGCTTTCACAGTGAGAAGGAAAAACAGTTCACACCCTAGTTCCCAGACTGGGTGTGAAATCTGTGATTTAAGAAATACAAAACTTGGAGATGAATGAAACGTTTTATCTGTTCATGCTTTTTATTTCTTAGCATCTATGGTAGCAGGGATTGAATTCGGGGCCTTATACTTGCTAAGCAAATCCTCTAACATTTGAATCTCATGCCCCAGTCTTCTTGCTTTTAGTTTGTTTTTCAGATAAAGTCTTGATCTTTTTCTGAGGTCATGAACCTACTACCTACACCTTCCAGCTTGTTGGGATTATGGCATGCTCCCCGCCCCCACACACACAACTGGCTTGTGTATGTTCATCCTCTGATAACACTCTATCCTCCTGAACTTGACTAAGGTCACAAGCTTTTGTGTTCAGAGCCACAGCTGAAAGTGTAAATATTACTATCTCCCTCATAAGTTGATGATCTAAAGAAAGTTATTCCAGAAGGACAAATCATAAAGCTGAGTATATCCCAATAAGTAACAAGTTCTTAGCAAAAGAAATTGAATTGCTATCCTGGTGTCTTGGAGGTTGGATCCTAGTGAGTCACAGCTTCCCTAGTACCTGCCAGGCCAGAAGGGGGAGGAGGTGACCATGGCTACAAGACAGAACGGATGGCAAAGAAAAGAACATACAGATGTCTTGGACTGTCTATTTTAGTCATGACTATATGTCAGTGGTACATTTTTGCCTTGTGAGAAGTATTGTTGGCACAAAAATTGAGAGAGATGGGAGGTATATAATCATTCAGTCTCACAGTATATAGGGAAATGCTTAGTGACCTATTATCTATGTTTCTCAATTATATATTATCTATTTATCAATCTACCATTCATCTTTCTATGTATCTGTCTCTCTATCTATCTCTCTATCCATCTATCTATCTATCTATCTTCATTGGCAATAAGGAATTTGGGCCATTTCCATTGCTTGGTTATTGTGGCAAATGCCACAATAGACATAGGTATGCAAGTGTCTTACCTTCTGATTCACATTCTATTATATGAATGCCTTAGGAGTATGGCTGGCTCACACAATAGCTCTGTTTGTTTACAGTTTTGTTAAAATTTCATACTGATTTTGATAGTGGTTTCAGTTGTTTAGGGTTCCTTTTGCTTCATCTCCACAGCATTTTTGCTGGTATACACAATATTGGCCATTCATATTCTGTTTGTGTGTGTGTGTGTGTGTGTGTGTGTGCGTGTGTGTGCGTGTGTGTGCGTGCACATGCATGTTGGTCCTGGTCCTTGAACTCAAGGGTGGCAACTACCACTTGAGCCACAGCTCTGCTTCAGGCTGTTTAATTTTTTTTTTGGTGATACATTGAAGAAAAGGGTCTCAGGAAATTTGCACTTGGTTGACTTTGAACTGTAAAATTCACACCTCAGATTTCCAAGTAGACAGAATTCCAAGTGTTAGCTGCTGGTACCAGCCTCTCAACATTGCTTGGTTTGCATTTATTTTATGGCTAGGAGCATTGAGCAGTTCTTCACGTATTTGTTGGCAATTTTACCTTTTTTGTTCCTCTCCTTTGCCTGTTCATTAATTGGGTTGTTGATTTGTGGACAGGTTAATTGTTGAAAGCTCTCTGTGTATAGTTTAATCAGATGTATACCTCTCCTCACATATTCTGCTTCACCATTCCAACAAGAATGTGGAGTCAAATGCTGCAAATCCCAGACTTTCAAATTTTTTGGAGAAGATGGTTCGTGGAGGGGTGTTTGGCATTGCAGAAAAGACTTTACAAGTTTAATCTTCACATCCTCAACCACATCTGATGAAAGCCATTCCTCTGCACCAAACATGATCACAAGTAAAGGCTCATACTTCCTAATGTTTTCTCCTTTTGTTTGAGGAAGGTAACCCAGGTTGACCTGAAGCTTACAATCTTCCTACCTCAGCCTCAAGTGTTGGGACTGTCGGCATGACCTGCATCTTTCGTTGTTTTCATATGAGCCCTGAATTCACTTAAGTGGAAAAAAACAGCCCACACAAGAAGTCCTCACCACTGAGCCTGAGCAAGGCAGGGGTGTATCTTATGAAATCAGTGCATCTGGGAAGGCACGGGCACCCAGGCAGATATGAACCAGGAAACTGAAGGTCGAAATGGTGGTAAATTGGATAGCACTGGCCACTGGGCCAACACAAATCAAGAAGACAGAGTTCCTCCACATGAACAAGAGAAGGCCCTCAGGCACAAACTCACTACAGCAGATGACGGACTAGCTAGGGAGGATGGCAGCATCCCCAGCTCCAGAACAATAATCCTGCGCTACACAGGCATTAGAAGGATATGGACATGGGACAGTCTCCAAGCCCTGGCATTCCTTCTCCTGGGTCCAATATAGCCCATGACCAGTACTATCTGGCACCACATAAGTGCCCTCTTCTGAACATGTGTATACAATCACAAAATCCCTGTCCTGAACTGGCACCTGGTCCAATTTAGACAAGGAAGTAGGGAGGTTCCAAAATGGAGAAAAACAGTCCATTGGTACTGTAGCCGATGACACACTGGCTGGGAATGGTGGAAGCATGCCCAGCTTTGGGCCCATAGCCCCAGGCAACACAAGCCACAGCCTGGAAAGAAGACCTGAAAGACTCTGTCTCTGGCCTTCCTTCCCTCGTGGTTGTGCAATACAACATAAAAAGATAAAACTGTGTCCCTCAAACTTGTGCACATGCAAGCAAAACCACATACCCACACAACCCACCAGCAATCGGTTCCCAAGAAGGGGCAAGTGGATGCACTTACCTTGAAACTAGGTCATCTCGGATGGCACTGGCACAGGGGCCTACCAGGATGCCCAGAATAGCCAGATGATAGACCATGGGGTGAAAAACAGGCCACTGAGCATGACCTCCCTGTGAAAGGTGAAGAACTGGATGGGGAGAGTGGCAGCATCCTCAACTCATAATTCCAGTCTACATTCCACAGTTGAAAATGATAGACACGCTGCAATTTTCATCATGCCATATCTTGTGACCTTTAGAAGCCTCCTTTAGTCTAATGTGGCACCATATCCATGCACTTCTGTGTACACATGCCCACATCAGTTCACCCACAATTCGGTTCCCATGAGATGGTGGGAAGGGGCAAATATTACTTTGAATAGTGGTATCTTGAATGACACCAGCCTCTGGGCCCAGAGAACAGAAAGACAGAGTTCCTGGAGGTGAATGAAGGAGGCCCTCAGGCATGAGCTCACTATAGCAATTAAAGGACTAGCTAGGGAGAGGGGCAGCATCCCCAGTTCCAGACCAATAATCCCTGGCTACACAGGCATTACCCAAGTATGGATGTGGGGCAATCTCCAAGCCATGGCCTTCCTTATCCTGTTCCAATAATGCTTACAACCAGGCCTATCTGGCACCACATACTTAACCTTCCTATGAACATGTGCACACACAGGCACAGCCAGGCTATCTGGAACCACACATGTGCATTCATGGGAATTCGTGTATATATAAAACCCTTGCCTTGTAAATCAGTTCCTAGAGGGCCAGGCAGGAGTGGATCAACTTCCCTTGGATTGGTGACATCTGTAAATGGTACCTGCACCAGACCATCACAGATCACAAAGGTGGAAGTTTTGCAAGATGAAGAAAAGCAGGATACCAGGCATGACCTCCCTGTGGAAGGTGAAGCGTTGCATGGGGCAGGCAAAGTATCCTCAGCTGAGGGCCCATATTCCCAGTATACAGGCCATAGTTGGGAAGGGTGGCGAATATACTCCAAGTTCCAACATGCCATTTCTTGTGCCCTCTAGAGCCCACCTCTAGTCCAACTGGTACCACATAGGTGCATTCATGTATACACATGCCTGCAACACCACACCCATGAATGGGTTCCCACAGGATGGCTGAAGGGGGGGGGCAATCTTTACTTGAAAATGGGTGTATCTCAGATGACACCAGCCCCTGGGATGACACAAATCATGAATAAAGAGTTCCTTTAAGAGAAGAAGAAGAGATCCTGGACATGAAGTCACTGTAGCAGGTGAAGGACAAGTTAGGAAAGTGACAACATCCCCAGCTCCAGGCACACAACCCCAGGCTACATAGGCTTTAGAGAGGTATAGACACAGGACAGTCTCCATGCCCTGATATTCCTTGTCCTGACCCAATATGCCCACCATCAGGTCTATCCGGCATCATGTATTTGCCCTCCTGTGAAAGTGTATACTGGCACATGGGCCTACCAGCAAGGCAGTAGTCCACCAGGTGAAGAACAGGTCATCTGGCATGACCTCCCTTTAGCAGAAGCAGCACTATTTAGAAAGGGCAGCAACATCCCAAGTTCCAGGCCTATAACCAGACTCCACAGGGCTGTGAAGGGATGTCTTACAGTCTCCAACCCTCATCTTTCTTCTCTTGGGTCCAATCAAACACATGATCAATCTAATTTAGAAACACATAAGTGTTTTCATGGGAACATGTGTATACACATGCACAATCCCTGATCCACAATTCAGTTTCTACAGGGCAATGGAGGGAGGGGAACCACTTATCTTGAAGTGGAAGCTTCCCAGGGCTACACTGATATTAGCTAGCTAAGCTGTGGCCTCCCTTCTTGTGGGGTCAATATAGTGCACAACCAGGACACTCTGGCACCATATTTGTATCCTCCTGTGAGTGTGTGGACACACATGCACAAATCATCTCACAACTGCGTTCCCACAGCTCCAACAGGGACTGGAACCACTTACTGAGAAATCAGGACATAGGCAGATGTACCTGCACCTGGGCTAACTTGGACCAGGAAGCAAGAGGTCCCAAAGTGAAGAAAAGCAGGCTGCCTTGTGTGACCTCCCTGCAACAGGTTAAGCACTGGTTAGAGAGCACAGCCTCGTGCTGAGCTCCAGCCCCTTAACTCCAAGCAACAGGCCATATGCTGCAAGGGAGACATGAAAGACCTACTCCCTCAGCCTTCCTTCTCTTGGGCTGGCATCGACACCTGTGTGGGAAAATCTGGCCATAGGTGCATGTGTTCCTCAAAGTTGTGTACACACATACAGTCACCACAAAGGAGGAGTGGTCCTACTTGTCTGGAAACTAGGGCATCTGGAATGGTATTGTCACCTGGGCCTACAGGTTAGTTCATGAGGCAAAGAACAAGGCACAGGGCATGTTCTCCCTATAGCAGGAGTACTGGTTGGGAGGGTGGCAGAATCCCCACTTCCAATCCCACACCCTGGGCTATACAGGGCACAGCTAAATATTGATGCAAGGCAGCCCCTATGTCAAGGAAGCCCCAAACCTTCCTTCTATTGGGTCCTAAAATATCATACAAAACCAGTCCAATCTGACACCATGTACATACTGTGAACGTATGTATACACATACACAATCCTTCACTAGAGATTCGTTTCCCATAGAGTGGCAGAAGAGGTCTAACTTATCATGAAATGGGGGGGGGGGGCATGTGGGATGGCATTCGCTGTGGCCTGACACAGACCAGGAATTCAGAGTTCCTTAAGATTAGCAAGAAGCCTTCAGGCATGAACTCCCTGTAGCAGGTGAAGCACTGGTTAGGGAAGGTGGTGGCAGCATCTCCTGCTCCAGACCAATAATCCCTGAACACACAGGCATTAGCTGGTAGATATGTGGGCCGACCGAGGCACCATGTATGCACATTACTTTGAATGTCTGCAAAACCGTTCACACGAATCTTTTTGCACAGGGGATGGGTGGGAGTCAACTTACCTCAAATTACAGATATCCAGAATGGCACCTGCCACTGGACCCACAACACCACGAAGAGGTTATAGAGCTGAAGTTGAAGCAGCCCTTGGGTCTGACTGCCCTGTTAAGAGATGAAACACTGGTTGAGGAGGGTGGCAGCATCTGCAGTCCAGGCCCATAACCCTGGGCTACACAAGTCATAGCCTGGGAGGCATGAAAACCATCCCTGGCCTTCCTTCCCTTTGGCTCACAAAAGCACATGAAGAGGCAAACCTACTGCACTTACGGCACACTAATGTTACATAAAACCACACTACAATCAGTCCTCACAATGTGAGGAACAGGCTCACTTACCTTGATACTTGGGCATCTGGGATGTACTAGAACCTGTGTCTATAGGATGGAACCAGCAAATCAATAGTCTGCAAGGTGAAGAACTGGCCACCTGGCATGACCTCCCATTTAGCAGGAGAGGCACTGGTTGGGGAAGGCAGCAGCACTCAAAGCCCACAACCCCGAACTACATAGGCCATAGCTGGGACAGTCTCCAAGCTCTGGCCTTCCTTCTAGTGGGTCCAATATAGCACAAAGCCAGGCTAATCAGGTACCACTTATGTGCATTCTGTGATCACCTATACATATGCATGCATACAACCCCTCACCTATGATTTGGTTTCCTCAGGGTTAAGGCAGAAGGACACCCACTTACCTCAAAATGGGGGCATCCATGGATGGTACACACACTTGGGCCCACCCAGACCAGGAAGATGGATGTCTGTGAGGTGAGGAAATACAGGCCACCATGCATGACATCCCTGTAGCAGGTGAAACACTAGATGTGAATGGCAGCAGCATCCTCAGCAAGCCCACAATCCAAGGCTACACAGAACATACCTTGGGAGGCATGAAAGACTCCATCCCCAGCCTTCATTTCCTTGGGCCCTCAATAGCACAAGAAGAGGCAAATTCAGCCGTACATTGGTGCCTTCCTTAACCTTGTACATGCACACACACAATTCCACACCTGTGATTGAGTCCCATGAATGGTAAAAAGGCCCATTTACCTGGAATCTTGGGCATTTGGGTTGGCAGTGGCACCCTGGCCCTACATGGAGATACCAAACAAAGGTAATTCACAAGGGGAAGAACAGGCCACCAGGCAACTCTCTCTAACAGGAGAAGCATTGGTTGGGGGAGGGCAGAGGCATCCCCAGTTCCAGGCTCATAACCCCAAGCTCCATAGGTTATAGCTGGGAGAAAAGATGAGCAGGGAGAGGAGGCAGACTCTAAGAACAGGCCTGCCTTCTCTTAGCTCTTCTACAGTGCACCTCCAGCCCAATATGGCATCAGGTATGTGCATTC
This sequence comes from Dipodomys ordii, assembly GCF_000151885.1. Classification (NCBI taxonomy): domain Eukaryota; kingdom Metazoa; phylum Chordata; class Mammalia; order Rodentia; family Heteromyidae; genus Dipodomys; species Dipodomys ordii. Next base: position 2,145,412 of record NW_012267393.1, on the reverse strand, counting down.
GTGTGAACATGTAAACACAAATTCACACAACTCTTTGCCCATCATCCATTTCTAAGGAGGTGTAACATGGCCCATTATCTCAAAACAAGGGCATCTGGGATGGCACTGGCACCTGAGAAGATGTGGACTAAGAAGATGGAATTCTACCAGCTGAAAATGACAAGACCCTCAGATAAGTTCTCCTTGTTTCAGTTGGTTGGGGAAGGTGGCTGCATTTAAACTGCCAGTCCCCAAACCCTAAGCTCCACAGGTCATAACCCAGAGAAAAGGTGGGGCAGACTCCATCCGTGGCGTTCCTTCTCTTGTGTCCACTATAGCACATCAGCGCAGTGGGATGGGTTGTGGGGCCTGGCAGAGGATGTGGGGGCCTGGCAAGAGGGGCTAGGCCCACTTAACTCACAACAGGGCTGATCTGAGTTGGCTCCCATGGGAAGCAGTGGAGAAAATGGAAAAGACAGAAATGAAAGGTATGGGACTCACTTACCTCGAATTGGTTTTATTTGGGTTTGAATCCCGCATCTGAGCCCACACTGAGCAGGAAGGTGAAGGACTACATGGTGAACCAGAAGATCCCTTGGGCTCCATGGAGCTTTGGAACATACAGCACCAATTGAGGAGGCAAAGCCCACAGCTCCAGCCCCACAACCACCAGAAGATAACAGGGAAACCAAGAGACCCCCCTGCTCCAGTGACTGTGACACATGGATCCAGGCCTATCTCATCAGAAATGTGGGTTCGTGCCCATGCAATTCCCCTCAGCAATGCATGCTGGGATGGCCTTAGGTTGGGGGACAGGGTCAGTGTAGGTAGCAGGGGAGGCACATGGTTGAGGTGGGGGAATCACTGGAGTGGGGAAGCATGAGGAGGGGGAGCACAGGGTGGGGGATGGGAAGACAGGGTGAGGGTGGGACAGCATGGGGTGGGGTGGGGAAAGCACAGGGTAGGGTAGGGATGGGCAGGATGGAAGTTGGGG
>NW_012267393.1:2141184-2144389 GCF_000151885.1 Dipodomys ordii | reverse complement strand
TTTCCTCTGATCCTGTGCATTCTGTCTGCTCTTCTCCCTGCCATACCTATCCATTTTATTCCATTGTGTTGCTCTCAGAGGGACTTATTTGAATCTTCACAGCAGATTCTGGTAGCTCAGAGACCACAGATGGACCATTCCAGGTGATCTGAAGCAGATTCCAGGAGCACCACTAGTGTTGGGGAATGGGGCATGGAAGGAGAAACCTTCATTCAGGGCCTTGGGTCACCTACGCCATCACAGCTGACCATGTGAAGATTGTGGAAGGCAGGAAACTGAGAGGCCTTTTCTCTCACCTGAGCTGCAGTGGAGCGTGTGAGGACATAGTCCTGGACTTCGATGTCAAGTGAGTAAACGTTTCTTACACAACACAGGCATATTGGTGCCTGCCAGATTTGCATGCACAAAGACACTAAATGTACCGGGTCTGGGCCTCTGCCTCCCGTGTCTGGATATACAGGCTCCTCTATTGCATCCACAGAACTCACTGAACACCTGGGTTGAACACCTTGCCTGGTTTTGCAGAAAGGCTCTCACGGGTTGGCAGCAAGGAGTGAATTATGACTAAGTCAGCCCAGCCCCCGCCCGAAAAAAAATAAAAATCTATGAGACCTTCCTCTCCAATCAAACAGCAAAAAGTCAGAAGTGGAGCTATGGTTCAGGTGGTGGAGTGTTACCTCTGAAAAACAACAACAACAAAAAAACTCAGTGATCTCACCCAGGCTCTGAATGTCAAGTCCCAGAACCAGAAATAATAATAATAGGCACAAGAAGGGAAGAATGGAAGAGTCTTTATATTTTAAGTGTATTCCAGTACAAGATTGACCTCAGAACCTGGGCTTGCGTCTTCACAACTTTTTGTTCCTTGGTCGGTCATGGATCTTGAACCCTGGACCTGGGCGCTGTCTCTGAGCTCTTCACGTCTAGGCTAGTGCTCTACCACTTGAGCAACAGTGCCACTTCTGGTTTTCTGAGTTGTTTCTTGGAGATCTGAGTCTCACAGACTTTCCTGCCCAGGGCTGGCTTCAAACCTTCGATCCTCCACATCTCAGCCTCCCTGAGTATAGCTGGTATGAGAGGTGTGAGCCAATCACACCCAACAGGCACATTTTAATGCACAGCTACTGGTCCTTCATCAAGAAGGAGTAACACCCTCTGCACCAGAAAACAAAAACCCATGATGGCCCAGGGTAATTATATCTGATATACTCTTCAGCAAAAATAGCTACTCAGGAGGTTAAGATCTGGAGGATGGTGGTTCGAAACCAGCCCTGAACAGAAAAGTCTCTGTTTGAGACTCTCAGATCCAATTAAACCACCAGAAAACCAGAAGCAGAGCTGAGTGTGTGTGTGTGTGTGTGTGTGTGTGTGTGTGTGTGAAAGTAGTAATGTTTCATGGCTTTCCAACACAGATCAGAACTGGAGGAGGGCGGGTAAGAACCAACAAGTAGTGTGTCTACCATGTCTCCTTGCATTTGTCCTCCTAAGGATGGATGGGCAGTGTGCATGATTCTCAGTGGTGGCCACAAGACAATGGAAATTGGTCTTCCAAGCGAAGTGTGAGTAGCTCATGACCAAAACATTACCCTTGTCTCCCAACAAATAACTGGGAAGCTGCAGGTGCAGGGGTTGTGACTTGGAAATGGAGCTGGGGCTCTCCAATCCATTGTCAGGTCTGATGTCATTTTCAAGTTTGCTGTGTTTCTAATGAGGGCAGAAGTAAAGAAATCTGCAGACAAGAGTCCCAACACCCCATGATACTGATCACAGTCTGTCTGGGATAGACATGGGTTGATCTGAAATTGGTGGAAATTGAAGGAAGGGAGTTGATGGATCTTGAAATTGATCATAAGTCCAGAAATTGCATTAAAGGCAGTTTTCACTTCCCCCTCTAGCTGCTACTTTGTTCATTTCTACACTAAGTTTACAAATGCATTTAATGGATAGGTTGCCTTGGAAGAGTTCCCTAAGTCATGTGTGCCAAGTAAGAATTAAAATCCTTATCAGGGGAGCAAAAATATTCCACGTAAGGTAATTTAACTGCTGCTTGTAACAATTAGATAAGTTACCACGTACGGTAATTTAACTGCTAGTTGCACCGATTCAATAACAGTTAATTTCTCAATAAGAATGAGCTAGTGGAGGAAGATGGCCACGCTCTCACTGGTAGCCCCACTATGTGTTTCTGACCAAGATAAGATCTAGGGGCACAGCCACACTTCACCTCAAGAGATCCACTCCAATCAAACTGTAAATACCTAAAGACTTTTTCTACTACAAGAGGACTATCCTAGCAGGCAAATAAGGAAAGGGAAAAGAGAAATAGTGAACAGGGCCTCTGTGGAGTAGCTGCACCATCCGGCTCCACGCCATGCCACGCCACGACTTTCTGCAGACTTTAAGCAGAGGAGCACCCACAAACTGAAGAAAGCGCTCAACACTAGACCTGCGGACATTTAGGGAGGAATCTGGTGAAGACCTCCCAGTTGCCACCCAACCAGCCCCACCCCCAGGGCAGCTATGGAGGGAAAAGTAGCTAACTCGGCAATACCACCATTACAACCATCAGAAATTGGCACCACCTGGAAAGCCCCCAAAGTTAGCCTGTGCCTGCAGCACTGGAAGGATCCCTGTGGGCCCCCACTAACCCCACCCAGGGCTTCCAGGAAACCGCAGTCACAGCCAATCCATTGCTCTATGCTCCATGGGCCAAGCACCCTGGAGACTGGCACAGACCCCAGGCTCTCACAGCCACTGCACCACCGAGCTGCTACAGGCATCTCCACTGACAAACCTAGCAGCCACAGGCAGCCACCCCCAAAGCTGCCCACTGCTGCTCACCACCTCTCACTGTATCTGCTACAGACCAGAATGGCCCCACGCAGTCCACATCAGCCTGCTACACCAACATCCACCCTGTCCTCCAGAGCCAGGACTCCCCAGGCTGCCACAGAGGAGACTCTTCAGCATCAGCATAGCCACCCCCAACTCACCTGGAAATGCCAACACCCAGACCCTCTGACTGAGAACCTGCCAAATCCATCTTATCCACAGCACAGGCTCTGTGGTCCAGCACATCACCAGCTACAGACCTTGAGAGTAACTCAACCGGGTCCACTTCCTGGGTGGTAATTCCCTGTGGATCCCAAAGTTCTATGACCCAAGCTCCATTCCAAAAGTGGGGGCTCATACCAGAACAGAACAG
>NW_012267393.1:2130650-2141134 GCF_000151885.1 Dipodomys ordii | reverse complement strand
GGGTCCACTTCCTGGGTGGTAATTCCCTGTGGATCCCAAAGTTCTATGACCCAAGCTCCATTCCAAAAGTGGGGGCTCATACCAGAACAGAACAGGGACATAAGCTCTGTTCCTAAGTCTACTGTGGCTGCCTAACAAAGCCTGGGAACACTGCTCCAGGCCTATGATAGCAGTCTATAAACCTGAAACCCCCCAAACTCCCTTCCATCAGGCCTGATAGTGGGACTATATATAGCAGGCACCCTCCCCCATCAAAAGGCCCTCTGCTCCCAACCAAGCCGCAAGGAAAGTGGACTACAGCAAGGCATACAAGGTTCCATCAGGAATCTGCTCTGAGGACTATGTGGAGATTAAAGCTCCCCCAAAGAACCCGAAAAACCCATTCTTAGTTTTTGGTTCTTGTTTTCATTTTGTTTTGTTTGTTTTTATTTCTATGTGTTACTTGTGTGTATTGTGATTTAGGATTTGCTATTGGACTTAAAACTTCTATTTTTCATTATTATTTGCTTTTTTCTCCCACGTTTGAATTTCCTAACTTGTAAGGTTCTTTTTTTTCTTTTCTTCTTTCTTTTCCTCTCACTCTCCCCTTCTTTCTCTCCACATTATACTACTACTCCATCGGAGATACCCTGCCTAGTTCTAGACACAAAGGAAGGTCTCCTTCTAGGTGTGTAAGCAGTAATTACAGGAGTTCACTTAGATTAAATGACTCTCCAATAATATCTGAATAATCTTTCTCTAATCTCACCAAGTCTCCCAAATATACTTATATATAACTTCTTTTTCTTACCTTCATCTCGATGTCTAAGCTACTCACTACATAACCTTCCTTCAAATTCTTTTCCACCTCTTACACTCAGTAACAAAGTCTTTATTTTCCTCCCTCTAAATATACCCCTCCCCTAAGCTGTTCTTACCCCTCTGCTATCATTATACCCAAGTTGTCTTCTGAACTTAAATTCATATCTCTCCAATCTTAACCCTTCATTTCTCCATCTGCACCAGCCCATTGATCCCTAACAGCTTATATCTGACCCAACTTACAGTTGGTTCTATATTTGACCTTAAAATTGGTCCCATTTGACTATTTTGAGGACAAGGGACCCATCTTGTTAACTCTAAGGAGCAGACTACTTATCAGCCAAACCCAGGTGGTCTCAAAAGTTACAACTCTACATAATCTTGACCCCAAAGCTGCAATATCCCTCTCAAGCAAAGAAAAAGAGAGCTAAATAGGAAAACATCTACACCTAACTTTGAAACCCTAAGATCTATACATCTACACTACTCCAAGTTGGCTCTGGTCCAAAAAATAAAAAAGACTCCTACTGTTGTACCAGTGTGCTTCTTGTCTCCAAATGTGTAGAACTAACTGCAGAAACAAGGAACATGGCCAATCAACAAACACCAACACCATCTCCACATAAACAAGCTATAGAGCAGTCCCAGAATAACCTAGAGGATAATGCTCAAGATGGAGTAAAAGCATGGCTGGTAAACCTGCTGAATGAAAAATTGGACACTCTGCATAGGGTTATCAGAGAACACAATGAGGCCAAACAGAAGCTAATAGATGACTTCATGGTCTCCACAAATATAATGATAATGGAACTCCAGTCAAAGGTAAAAGAAGTTAATGAAAAGATAGGAATATAGATTAAGGAGTGGAAAGAAAAGTCTGAGAACCAACTCCAGGAGGTAAGGCAATCTATTCAAAACTTAAAAGAAAACCTTAATAAGGAGCTGGCCACCATTAAGAAAGACCAGCAAGAAGCAAAGGTGATAGACATTGAAGTGAAAAGTCTTCAAAGTAGAATGGAAGAGGCTGAAGAAAGAATAGGAGATGTTGAAGACAGTTTAGATTCCATAGAGAAAGAGCACACAATTATTCATAACAAAATTAAGAAGCATGACAGATCACTGCAGGAAATACAGGATACATTCAGAAAGCCTAATTTGAGAATAATAGGTATACAAGAGGGTCTGGAGAGGGAAGCCAATGGATTAGGAAGTATATTCAGCAGAATCCTAGCAGAGAACTTCCCAAATATGCAAAAGAACAGGCCCATCCAGATACAAGAAGCTTTTAGAACCCCAAATAGACCAGACAAGAACAGGTCATCCCACCACCATATGATAATCCACACCAGATCAATACCAACTAAGGAAAGAATTCTTACACCTGCCAGGGGGAAGACAACAATCACATATAAAGGTAACCCAATCAGAATCACCTCAGACTTTCTCAGCAGACACCATAAAAGCAAGGATGGCCTGGAAAGAGGTATGCCATGCCCTAAGTCAAGTAACTACCAAACAAGAATAATCTACCCAGCTAAACTCTCATTCATATCAGAAGGACAAATAAAAACCTTCCACAGCAAGAAAAATCTGAAGCAATATATCCCAACCAAACCATCTCTTCAAAAAATCCTCAAAGACGTGCTACATATAGAAAACCAACAAGAACAGAATACAGGCAATGAAGCAGTCTACAAACAGAGAAATATGTAATCACAAGAACAGCCAAGGCACACTTTCGCCCAAAAGTATGGATAAAAACGTGGAGGCAGACAGACACCTCTCAGTTCTAACCCTTAACATTAATGGTCTTAACTTTCCAATTAAGCGACATAGATTGTCCAGTTGGATCAAAAAGCAAGATTCTTCTATCTGCTGTTTTCAAGAGACACACCTTGCCCACACAAAAAAAAACATACTTTGAAAGTGAAGGGCTGGAATGAAATATCAAGCAAACGGCCCCCATAAACAGGCAGGACCTGCAATCCTAATATCAGATAAAATAGACTTCAAGTTAAAATCAATGAGAATGCATAAAGAAGGTCACTACATACTAATTAAGGTATCTCACCTTCAGGGGAATATTATGATCCTAAACATCTACTCACCAAATAACAAAGCACGGAAATTTATCCAAGAAACACTACTTTCCAGGGCTGGGAAAGTGGCTCAGTGGTAGAGCACTTGCCTTGCATGCATGAGGCCCTGGGTTCGATTCCTTAGCACCACATAAGCAGAAAAAGCTGGAAGTGGTGCTGTGGCTCCAGTGGTAGAGCACTAGCCTTGAGCTGAAGAGCTGAAGGACAGTGCCCAGGCCCAGAGTTCAGGCACCATGACTGGCAAAAAAAAAAAAAAGAAACACTACTTTCCCTCAAATCTCACATAGATCCCAAAACATTAATTGTGGGTGACTTTAATACACCACTCTCCCCACTAGATAGATCAACCCGGCAAAAACTCAACAGAGAAACATCAGATCTTAAAATCTGCATATATCAATTAGACGTAACAGATATCTACCGAATATTTTTCCAGCAGCATCAGATTATACCTTCTCCTCAGTAGTACATGTAATGTTCTCCAAAATACACCACATTCTAGCCCACAAAACAAATCTGTCCAAATTTAGAAACACTGAAATCCTACCCTGCATCCTCTCAGACTACAAGGGAATAAAATTAGAATTCAACACCAAAACCCATCAAAGGAAATACTGTAACACATGGAGGCTGAACAACACACTGTTGAACCACCACTGGGTCATGGAAGAGACTAGAAAGGACATTCAAATGTTCATGATATTCAAGAAAAATGATGACACAAATTACCAACACCTCTGGGACACAGCAAAGGCAGTACTCAGAGGCAAGTTTATATCTCTGAGTTCCTACATCAACAAATTGGAAAGATCTGAAACCAACAATTTAAAGAGGCACCTAAAGCTTCTTAAAAAAAAACAACAAGCTAAACCCCAATCCAGTAGAAGGGACACAAAAAATTAAAATTAAATCCGAATAAAATGAATTAGAGTCCAAAAGACTATAGAAATAATTAACAAAATAAAGAGTTGGTTCTTCAAAAAAATTAATAAAATGGACAGACCCTTAGCAAATCTTATGAGAAAAAAAGAGAACACGCCCAAATAAACAAACTCAGAGATGAGAATGGAAACATCACTACAGAAACAGCCAAGATTCAGAATATTATAAGCGGATACTTCTCAAACCTTTATGCTAATAAAGTTGAGAATCTGAAATATATGGACCAATTTGTAGCAAATATTGACAAAAATAGAAAACAGAATTAAAGAGAATCACCAGAAAGCTACAAGTGTATGGGGCAGGGAGGAGGGGGGGGCGCCAGATTGGGTTTGGGCCCTTGGCTTTTGGGGGTTTACCGTTCTTTTGGTTTTTGGATCTTGTCCACAAGGGGGCGCATCTTCCAAACACACACCCACTTCCTGCTGTCATCCTCAGCTCACATTCATCTTTCCCTATGCCTTCACCTTTCCTTACAACAAGAAGTCAAGATTCACTGACTGCAGAGGCTCTGAAAATGAGCTGCTCCCCAGGACCAGTGATTGCACTGCTCTTGTTGGTTGGTGAGTGATATGGCACAAAAAATAATTCTTCTGTTGGTGATGCTGACAGAATCTTTAACCATGGTTCCTCTAAGAAACAGGAGGGTCATGACCAAGCAGATTAAGATAACTCCTGCTGAATTCTCATATTTTGTTTTCAGGAGGAAGCAATGGAGACTCAGTGACCCAGACACAAGGCCAAATGGCCGTGTTAGAAGGGGCTTCCCTGACTGTGAACTGCTCCTATGAAACCAAACAGCACCTCACCCTATTCTGGTATGTCGAATACCCTGGAGAAGGTCCACAGCTCCTTATTAAAGTCTCCAAGGCCAGTAAGATGGGAAGCCACAAAGGATTTGAAGCCATGTATGACAAAGAAAGAAAGCCACAGTCCTAGTCAGACTTGGCTGTGCTCTGAGAGACACCATGGCTGTGCTATTGTGCTCTAAGAGACACAGTGGCAGAAACTACAGGGGGAGCTAAGCACAAACAGAGACAGCAGGGGCCTGGCTGCTGAGCTCCTGCTCTGTGATAGCTCTGCTTCAGGGAGAGGATCCAGACTACAATTGTTGCCATCACCGCATCCAGGACTGGAATCCCAATAGGAGAACTTGGAATAGACATGCCTCACAGAGAAGCTTTCACAGTGAGAAGGAAAAACAGTTCACACCCTAGTTCCCAGACTGGGTGTGAAATCTGTGATTTAAGAAATACAAAACTTGGAGATGAATGAAACGTTTTATCTGTTCATGCTTTTTATTTCTTAGCATCTATGGTAGCAGGGATTGAATTCGGGGCCTTATACTTGCTAAGCAAATCCTCTAACATTTGAATCTCATGCCCCAGTCTTCTTGCTTTTAGTTTGTTTTTCAGATAAAGTCTTGATCTTTTTCTGAGGTCATGAACCTACTACCTACACCTTCCAGCTTGTTGGGATTATGGCATGCTCCCCGCCCCCACACACACAACTGGCTTGTGTATGTTCATCCTCTGATAACACTCTATCCTCCTGAACTTGACTAAGGTCACAAGCTTTTGTGTTCAGAGCCACAGCTGAAAGTGTAAATATTACTATCTCCCTCATAAGTTGATGATCTAAAGAAAGTTATTCCAGAAGGACAAATCATAAAGCTGAGTATATCCCAATAAGTAACAAGTTCTTAGCAAAAGAAATTGAATTGCTATCCTGGTGTCTTGGAGGTTGGATCCTAGTGAGTCACAGCTTCCCTAGTACCTGCCAGGCCAGAAGGGGGAGGAGGTGACCATGGCTACAAGACAGAACGGATGGCAAAGAAAAGAACATACAGATGTCTTGGACTGTCTATTTTAGTCATGACTATATATCAGTGGTACACTTTTCCTTGTGAGAAGTATTCTTGGGACAAAAAGTGAGAGAGATGGGAGGTATATAATCATTCACTATCTCACACTATATAGGGAAATGCTTAGTGACCTATTATCTATGTTTCTCAATTATATATTATCTATTTATCAATCTACCATTCATCTTTCTATGTATCTGTCTCTCTATCTATCTCTCTATCCATCTATCTATCTATCTATCTTCATTGGCAATAAGGAATTTGGGCCATTTCCATTGCTTGGTTATTGTGGCAAATGCCACAATAGACATAGGTATGCAAGTGTCTTACCTTCTGATTCACATTCTATTATATGAATGCCTTAGGAGTATGGCTGGCTCACACAATAGCTCTGTTTGTTTATGGTTTTGTTAAAATTTCATACTGATTTTGACAGTGGTTTCAGTTGTTTAGGGTTCCTTTGCTTCATATCCACTGCATTTTTGCTGGTATAAATAATATTGGCCATTCATATTCTGTGTGTGTCTGTGTGTGTGCCGTTGTGTATGTGTGTGTGTGTGCGTGTGTGTGCGTGCACATGCATGTTGGTCCTGGCCCTTGAACTCGAGGGTAGCAACTACCACTTGAGCCACAGCTCTGCTTCAGGCTGTTTAATTTTTTTTTGGTGATACATTGAAGAAAAGGGTCTCAGGAAATTTGCACTTGGTTGACTTTGAACTGTAAAATTCACACCTCAGATTTCCAAGTAGACAGAATTCCAAGTGTTAGCTGCTGGTACCAGCCTCTCAACATTGCTTGGTTTGCATTTATTTTATGGCTAGGAGCATTGAGCAGTTCTTCACGTATTTGTTGGCAATTTTACCTTTTTTGTTCCTCTCCTTTGCCTGTTCATTAATTGGGTTGTTGATTTGTGGACAGGTTAATTGTTGAAAGCTCTCTGTGTATAGTTTAATCAGATGTATACCTCTCCTCACATATTCTGCTTCACCATTCCAACAAGAATGTGGAGTCAAATGCTGCAAATCCCAGACTTTCAAATTTTTTGGAGAAGATGGTTCTTGGAGGGGTGTGTTGCATTGCAGAAAAGACTTTACAAGTTTAATCTTCACATCCTCAACCACATCTGATGAAAGCCATTCCTCTGCACCAAACATGATCACAAGTAAAGGCTCATACTTCCTAATGTTTTCTCCTTTTGTTTGAGGAAGGTAACCCAGGTTGACCTGAAGCTTACAATCTTCCTACCTCAGCCTCAAGTGTTGGGACTGTCGGCATGACCTGCATCTTTCGTTGTTTTCATATGAGCCCTGAATTCACTTAAGTGGAAAAAAACAGCCCACACAAGAAGTCCTCACCACTGAGCCTGAGCAAGGCAGGGTGTATCCCTTGAAATCAGTGCATCTGGGAAGGCACGGGCACCTAGGCGGACATGAACCAGGAAAATGAAGGTCGAAATGGGGGTAATTGGATGGCACTGGCCAGTGGACCAACACAAATCAAGAAGACAGAGTTCCTCCACATGAACAAGAGAAGGCCCTCAGGCACAAACTCACTACAGCAGATGACGGACTAGCTAGGGAGGATGGCAGCATCCCCAGCACCAGGACAATAATCCTGCACTGCATGGGCATTAGAAAAATATGGACATGGGACAGTCTCCAAGCCCTGGGATTCCTTCTCCTAGGTCCAATATAGCCCATGACCAGTACTATCTGGCACCACATAAGTGCCCTCTTCTGAACATGTGTATACAATCACAAAATCCCTGTCCTGAACTGGCACCTGGTCCAATTTAGACAAGGAAGTAGGGAGGTTCCAAAATGGAGAAAAACAGTCCATTGGTACTGTAGCCGATGACACACTGGCTGGGAATGGTGGAAGCATGCCCAGCTTTGGGCCCATAGCCCCAGGCAACACAAGCCACAGCCTGGAAAGAAGACCTGAAAGACTCTGTCTCTGGCCTTCCTTCCCTCGTGGTTGTGCAATACAACATAAAAAGATAAAACTGTGTCCCTCAAACTTGTGCACATGCAAGCAAAACCACATACCCACACAAGCCACCCAGCAATCGGTTCCCAAGAAGGGGCAAGTGGATGCACTTACCTTGAAACTAGGTCATCTCGGATGGCACTGGCACAGGGGCCTACCAGGAAGCCCAGAAAAACAGATGATAGACCATGGGGTGAAGAACAAGCCACTGAGCATGACCTCCCTGTGAAAGGTGAAGAACTGGATGGGGAGAGTGGCAGCATCCTCAACTCATAATTCTAGTATACATTCCACAGTTGAAAATGATAGACACGCTGCAATTTTCATCATGCCATATCTTGTGACCTTTAGAACCCTCCTTTAGTCTAATGTGGCACCATATCCATGCACTTCTGTGTACACATGCCCACATCAGTTCACCCACAATTCGGTTCCCATGAGATGGTGGGAAGGGGCAAATATTACTTTGAATAGTGGTATCTTGAATGACACCAGCCTCTGGGCCCAGAGAACAGAAAGACAGAGTTCCTGGAGGTGAATGAAGGAGGCCCTCAGGCATGAGCTCACTGTAGCAATTAAAGAACTAGTTAGGGAGAGGGGCAGCATCCCCAGCTCCAGACCAATAATCCCTGGCTACACAGGCTGTAGCCAAGTATGGATGTGGAGCAGTCTCCAAGCCATGGCCTTCCTTATCCTGTTCCAATATAGCCTACCACCAGGCCTATCTGGCACCACATACTTAACCTTCCTGTGAACATGTGCACACAAAGGCACAGCCAGGCTATCTGGAACCACACATGTGCATTCATGGGAATTCGAGTATATATACAATCCTTGCCTTGTAAGTCAGTTCCTAGAGGGCCAGGCAGGAGTGGATCAACTTCCCTTGGATTGGTGACATCTGTGAATGGTACCTGCACCAGATCATCACAGATCACAAAGGTGGAAGTTTTGCAAGATGAAGAAAAGCAGGATACCAGGCATGACCTCCCTGTGGAAGGTGAAGCGCTGCATGGGGCAGGCAAAGTATCCTTAGCTCAGGGCCCATATTCCCAGTATACAGGCCATAGTTGGGAAGGGTGGCGAATATGCTGCAAGTTCCAACATGCCATTTCTTGTGCCCTCTAGAGCCCACCTCTAGTCCATCTGGTACCACATAGGTGCATTCATGTATACACATGCCAGCAACACCACACCCATGAATGGGTTCCCACAGGATGGCTGAAGGGGGGGCAATCTTTACCTGAAAATGGGTGTATCTCAGATGACACCAGCCCCTGGGATGACACAAATCCTTTAAGAGAAGAAGAACAGGTCCTGGACATGAAGTCACTGTAGCAGGTGAAGGACAAGTTAGGAAAGTGACAACATCCCCAGCTCCAGGCACACAACCCCAGGCTACATAGGCTTTAGAGAGGTATAGACACAGGGCAGTCTCCATGCCCTGGTATTCCTTGTCCTGGCCCAATATGCCCACAATCAGGTCTATCCGGCATCATGTATTTGCCCTCCTGTGAAAGTGTATACTGGCACATGGGCCTACCAGTAAGACAGTAGTCCACAAGGTGAAGAACCGGTCAGCTGGCATGACTTCCCTTCAGCAGAAGCAGCACTATTTAGAAAGGGCAGCAACATCCCAAGTTCCAGGCCTATAACCGAGGCTCCATAGGGCTGGGAAGGGATGTTTTACACGTGGTTGAGGTGGAGGAATCACTGGAGTGGGGAAGCATGAGGAGGGGGAGCACAGGGTGGGGGATGGGAAGACAGGGTGAGGGTGGGACAGCATGAGGTGGGGTGGGGAAAGCACAGGGTAGGGTAGGGATGGGCAGGGTGGCAGGAGGGGGAGGGGGCTGAGGTGGTGGCTAGTGGGGTTGCTGTGGGGTCTCGTGGGTTATGATTAGGGGGCCATAAAATAAGGTTGGGCCCACTGAACTTGAGAGAGGGTTGTCTAGAGATAGCTTCCACACAGTGGCAGAGGAGAGAATGGAGAAGAGGGAAATGAAGGGAGGTAAGGAAGGGTCCTCACTTACATTGAATCTGGGTTATCCAAGGATAGCTACTGCAGCTGGACCCACACATTAGATCTGCCTGTGGTGAAGCTGAAGAGGCCCTCAGGAACTAACACTATGCAACATGGGCTGCACCTGTTAGGGGAGGGCAGTAGATATAGGGAAATGGAGAACCCGGGATCACAGAAACCATAGCCAGGAGGGAAGCGGATGGACCATGAGCCCCTACCTGCCTTCTCTGCTGACTGCTACAACTAATCTGTCCCCCTGCACACACATATATCCCCTCACCCATATATCTTCCCACAATAGAAGGGGTGGGACCGGGTTGGGTTTGAGGGTCATGCTTGGAAGGGGTATGGGAAGTGTGGCCCACGTACCTTGGAACCTGGTTATCTAGAGTTGATTCCCACAGGTGGGTCCATACATGCTTAAACCAACACATGGGGAGGGGCACAGGGAATGCTATGGCCATGGGACAGAGGTGGACATGGGCCGGGCGGTCAGGAGAATGAGGTGCAGGTGGGCCTGATGGCACTGGGAAGGGGGGCTAGCACAGGGTATGGGGAAAAGGGAAGATGAGTTGGGTCACTTCAATCAAAGTAGGTTTTTCTTGGATGGCTCCTGCAGAGGGACCGAGGAGAAGGAGGAGAAGGAGGAGGAGGAGGAAGAGGAAGAGAAGGAGAAGAAGGAGAAGGAGAAGAAGAAGAAGAAGAAGAAGAAGAAGAAGAAGAAGAAGAAGAAGAAGAAGAAGAAGAAGAAGAAGAAGAAGAAGAAGAAGAA
>NW_012267393.1:2129256-2130600 GCF_000151885.1 Dipodomys ordii | reverse complement strand
GAATGATTTTCTGAGGTCAGTGCTCTGTAAGACGGTTCTTCCTTCCTCTTTGTGGATGTGCACACACAACACTGGCAAATGTCCTCATCCCAAGTCAACTGAGCAAACATAACTCTCATAATGACCAAAGGATTTTTTTTTAGTTTGGACTGATTAAATAAAGAAAATCTGTTCATTTACTCTCTGATATTTTCAGAAAACCTGGCTATCAACACAGGGCACACAGTTTCATCAGCCTCTGGCCCTCTCTAGAAATAGGTCACTAACATGGTGAGGGTCTATCTGCCCTGTCCCCCTTTGACATTGAATTTCTTGAAATTAGCTACTCAAAAAAATCTGGAAGTGGCACTGTGGCTCAAGTGGTTGAGCGCCCAGCCTGAAGTTCAAAGAAGTTCACGGAGCAGTGGCCTAAGCACTGAGTTCAAGACCCACAACCAATAAAAACAACAAAAACAAAAACAAACAACAATCTCTTGGAGTTTATTTCAATAAGCATCATTTTATCTGCTCATAGCCACTGAATCCTTGTGATCCTACTCCTAAGAATATCCTTTGGGCTCACTGGCTAACTGTTTAGTGTCTGTCCTTTTTAATTCATCATGTCCAATGGTAATTTTTTTCCCAGTCTTTTACTATCCATTAGGTTTACTGGTAGATTTTTAGTCACACTCTAATGATTACATATGAGGGAAACCATGCGGCCTGTGTTTCTTCAGCTCTGGCTCAATTTTCTCCAAGTCTTTCCATGTTGTTGTTAATGAGATAGCATCATTCTTTCTGATGGATAGATAGCATCCTCTTGTGTCTCCATACCACAATTTTCTTGATCCATGCATCTACTGAGGGGTAGCTGGGTTAATGCTACATCTTTGCTATGATAAATGACAGTGAACATGGTTGTGCTGGTAGCTTTGGCATGGCCTGGTTTGTGGTCATTTAGATAAATGCCCAGGAATGGGATGGCTGGATCATAAGCAAAAGTGTTTAATCTTGTATAATATTTTAAGGAATCACCTTTCTCTCTCTCTCTCTTTCTCTCTCTTTATCTCTCTCTCTCTCTCTCTGTCTTGTCAGTCCTGAGGCTTGAACTCAGGGTCTGGGCACTTTTCCCTGAGCTTCTTTTTGCTCAAGAATGAGCCCTCTACCACTTAAGCCACAGCTCCACTTCAAGCTTTTTTCTCTGTGCATGTGGTATAATGAGGAATTGAACTCAGGGCTTCATGCATGCTAGGTGAGCCCTCTACCACTAAGCCTCCTTCCTGGCCCAAGAATATCCATTCAATGCCCTGCGGAGACAGGATAAAGCGACAATAGAGTGAAACTCATGTCCACTATGGGTTGCAC
>NW_012267393.1:2099300-2129206 GCF_000151885.1 Dipodomys ordii | reverse complement strand
GATGGGAAGACAGGATGAGGGTGTGACAGCATGGGGTGGGGTGGGGAAAGCACAGGGTAGGGTAGGGATGGGCAGGGTGGTAGTGTGGGGACAGGGCTGAGGTGGTGGCTAGTGGGGTTGCTATGGGGTCTCGTGGGTTATGATTAGGGGGCCACAAACTATGGTTGGGCCCACTGAACTTGAGAGAGGGTTGTCTAGAGATAGCTCCCACACAGTAGCAGAGGAGAGAATGGAGAAGAGGGAAATGAAGGGTCCTCACTTACATTGAATCTAGGTTGTCCAAGGATAGCTACTGCAGCTGGACCCACACATTAGATCTGCCTGTGGTGAAGCTGAAGAGGCCCTCAGGAACTAACACCATGCAACATGGGCTGCAGCTGTTAGGGGAGGGCAGTAGATATAGGGAAATGGAGAACCTGGGATCACAGAGACCATAGCCAGGAGGGAAGTGGATGGACCATGAGCCCCTACCTTCCTTCTCTGCTGACTGCTACAACTAATCTGTCCCCCTGCACACACATATATCCCCTCACCCATATATCTTCCCACCATAGAAGGGGTGGGATCGGGTTGGGGTTGAGGGTCATGCTGGAAGGGGTATGGGAAGTGTGGCCCACTTACCTTGGAACCTGGTTATCTAGAGTTGACTCCCACAGGTGGGTCCACACATCCTTAAACCAGCTCATGGGGAGGGGCACAGGGAATGCTATGGCCATGGGACAGAAGTGGACATGGGCCGGGTGGTCAGGAGAATGAGGTGCAGGTGGGCCAGAGAGCACTGGGAAGGGGGGCTGGCAGAGGGTATGGGGAAAAGGGAAGATGAGTTGGGTCACTTCCCTCAAAGTAGGTTTTTCTTGGATGGCTCCTGCAGAGGGACAGGGGAGGACGAGAAGAAGGAGGAAGAGGAGGAGGAGGAAAAGAAGAAGAAGAAGAAGAGAGGAAGGAAGGGGAGTATGAGTATGGGTGTCTCACTTACCCTGGATAGGGGTCGTCCAGAGAGATGGCTCTGCTAGCAGGGTTCACACTGCCCACTTGTCTGGAAGCAGCCGCAGCCTGAGAGGGCATTACATGCATGCGCAGTCACAGGCCCACATGGACTCTGAGGATGGAGATCCACACATCCAAGGCAAAGAGATTCCTAGGTTTTGTGTAGCAGCGGCAGGTGCAGCACCAGTTGGAGGAGGACGGCAGTGAACACGGCCTGGGTCCTGAGACTGTTGGTGGAGGCAGTGGAACCAAGTAGCCTCAGGCAGGAGCCAGGAGAGGATGCCAGGCAGACTCGGAGCCTCCCGCTTCCTTCTTGGGTGGCCGCTGTGGTCGTGGGCATCCAGGCTCATCCAGGTCTGCGTGCTTGTGCGTGCACAGCATGCGTGCTCATGAGCATTGCAGGTGCCTACTCACTGTGAGTGTGTGGGGCACACCCCTCCCTCACACTGCCCAGCTGGGCTTCTTAATCTCAATCTCTGGAGAGGCCGGAGGACCCACCATCACTGGAACTCAGACCTGAGGTGAGACTTTCCCAGTTTCTACTGGAAAGCATCCAATGGAGGGTCTGGCATGGCACCCTGCTGGGTCGGAGCATTATCTATAAAATAGTTTTATACCCCATTTTCCAGTGAGCTTTATTCTCTTTTTTGCCAGTCCTGGGGCTTGAACTCACAGACTGGGCACTGTCCCTGAGCCTCTGTGCTCAGACCAACGCTGTACCACCTGAGCCATGGTGCCACTTCCAGCTTTTTGCTGTTTATGTCGTACTGAGGAATCGATCCCAGGATTTCATGCACGTGCTAGGCAGGCACTGTACCACTAAACCACATTTGCAGCCCTTTGCTTAACCTCTAGCCTCTCAGGAGATTAAGAAGCCCAGGCCAGAAGCGTGAGGGAGGGGTGTGACGCATGCGCATAACAGTGAGAGGTGAATGTGCAGTGCGCATGCGCATACACGCTGATGAGGGAAACACACATGCGCACGCGCACATACACACCCGCAGACCCGGATGAGCCTGGACCCTCGCGACCACACGGCCACCCGAGAAGGAAGCAGGATGCTCGGGGTCTGCGCTGCATCTTCTCTCAGCTCCGGCCTGAGGCTGCTGGGATCCAGTGCTTCCCCCGACAGTCTCCGGCCCCAGGCCGCGTTCGCTGCCATCCTCCCCCAACTGGCGCTGCACCTGCCTCTGGGATGGAAACCCATGCGTGTCTCCGGCCTGGCTGCGCGGATCTCCATCCTCGTGGTCATGTGGACATGTGGCCGCACATGGTGGGAGGCCCTCCCTGGCTCGGGACGGTTCGAGGTAAGTGGGCCGCTTCACCCCCCACCCCAGCCGCTGACAGGAAGCACGCGGGAAATGACCGGAAGCTGGGTGAGGGGTCGCGCGTGCGCACTTCCAGACCTGGACGCCCACAGAGAATGAAGGGGAGGGTCTCAAAGGCCTGGCTGCCTTCCCTCCCTGGTGTGGCCCCAGGGTGGTCAGTCCCACCGCGGTGGGGTAGGGGGTGGGGTGGGGTGCGGGGAAGTGGCCCACTTACCTTGAACCAGCCCTAGTCCAGGAGGGCACCAAAGGCATGCACGGCCACACATCCACACGGACTATGAAGAAGCAGATCCATGCGGCCCAGGCAAAGAGATCCCTGGGTTTCCTGGAGCAGCGGCAGGCTCAGCACCAGTAGGGGAGGAAGGCCGTGAAAACAGCCTGGGTCCTGAGACTGTCGGTGGAGGCTGTGGAACCAAGCAGCCTCAGATGGAGCCGGGAGAGTATGCAGGGCAGACTCTGAGCTTCCCGCTTCCTTCTTGGGTGGCCTCTGTGGTTGTGTGCATCCGGGCTCATCCGGGTCTGCTTGCATGTGCGTGCATGCAGGAGTGTCCCACACCACTGTGCGTGCTCGTGTGCATCACACGTGCCTACTCTCACCATGTTTGTATGCGTGCCCCTCCTTCACACTTTCAGGCTGGGCATCTTAATCTCCTGAGAGGTTGGAAGACCCGTGATCACTGGAACCCAGACCTGAGCTGAGACTTTACCAGTTTCTGCTGGACGGTCTCCAATGGAGGATGTAGCATGGCACCCTGCTGGGTTGGAGCAATGTCTATAAAATAGTTTTTATACCATGTATTCCATTGAGCTTTGTTGTTAGTTTTTTTTTTTTTTTCCCAGCCGTGGGACGTGAATACAGGGCCTGGGAACTACCTCTGAGCCTCTCTGTGCTCAAGGCCAGTGCTCTACCACCTGAGGCATAGTGCCACTTCCAGCTTTTTACTGTTTATGTGGTACTGAGGAATGGAACCCAGGGTTTCATGCATATGCTAGGCAAGCACTGTACCACTAAGCAACATTTGCAACCCTTTTGTTAATCTCCAGCCTCTCGGGAGATTAAGAAACCCAGCCTGGAAATGTGAGGGAGGAGTGCACGTGCACACAAAGGTGAGAGAATGTATGTGCAATGCACATAAGCATGCACACACGCACACAGTCACGCATACCCGGATGTGACTGAATACACACAACCACCGTGGCCACCCAAGAAGGAAGCGGGAAGCTCAGAGTCTGCCCGGCATCCTCTCCAGGCTCTGGCCTGAGGCTGCTTGGTTCCACTGCATCCACAGACAGTCTCAGGACCCAGTTTGTGTTCGCTGCTGTCCTCCCCCAACTGGTGCTACACTTGCCCCTGGTATAGGAAACCTGTGGGTGTCTTTGGCCTGGCTGCGTGGATCTCCATCATCGTAGTCCATGCATAGTAGACCACACATGTATTTGATGCTCTCCCAGCCTCCGGCTGGTTCAAGGTAAGAGGGCCACTTCACACACACACACACACACACACACACACACGCACACATGGGACCAGAGGCAGGGGTCAAGGGACCGGAAACATATGTGAAAGCAAGGGAAGCTGGATGAGGGGGACTCGGGTGCACACTTGCAGAGCTATAGAAACCTGGATGCATGGCGCCTTAGAGCCCTATGGAGAATGAATGGGGGGGCATGCCACAGAGTCCTTCTTGCTACCCCTCACCAGAATGGCCCCGGGGTTGGTCAGTTCTACCGTGTCCTCCGGTGGTCATGGAGCTGGAGCCACTTTCACTGCCTCCTTTGCCAAACCGGCACTGGACCTGCTACAGTGATGTGGCTTGGCCGAGCAGACCTCCATTTACCTGGTCTGATGTGTCTTGTTGTGGGTGCCATCATGGGGACTCCCTCATTTCTCCTCCTCTCTCCCCTCTTGCCAGAGGTGACTGGAAATGATGGTGAGGGCAGGTCCATCATTCCTGTTGATCCAAGAAAAGATGGAGACTTGGAGAAAGGAGTTGAGTGTGGGGATGAACTCCAAGAAGCAGATCACTGAAGATGTGTCTTTGAAGGAGGTGTAGCACGGAAGTTGAGAATTGAGTTCAGTTTAGTAGAGCTGACACTGACATCATGCACCATGTAGGAAGACCTGCTTTACAGATTCCTCTTTAAGACTCCATTTGGGTGAAAGCTGTCTATGCATGAAAGGCTCCTGGCTGGCCTAGGAACAGCACCAGGCTTCATGCATTAGGAATCACTTTTTTTTTAGGCTTCAGGAATTACTCTTGGAATAGAAAATGGGAGAGTAGAGTCTCAGGAGCACAGCTAGACCTTATTTCTGGGTTGAGGCCTCTCTTCCCGACAGCACATGTGCGTCTATTTGGCTGTGGTTCTTCCTCGTTGTGTCACAACTCATTTCATGGCCTTTGGGGTCAGGGTGGGTGACGATTCTCCCCTTTGTCTCTTGAAAGATTATTCATTTGCTTTGGAATTTAAACATAGTCAAATTAAGATTATTTCTATTTCCAAACCAAACAACAGCAGGGATAATTTCCCTGTGTGACCAAGGTAGTTGAAGGGTTGAGTTTGAGATAGTGCTAAGTATGAACCTTGGGATGAGATCATGAGATTCAAAGGACCAAGGCCTTACCCAGTATTCCCACTTTCAGCTTTTCTGGCTGTCTGTCTGTAGAGGACTTTGTGTATTTATGAGTTTTTCCCTGTCAAAAGTTTTTGCTTTTGTATCTTAGCCATTCTCTGGCCTCTGAAATCCCAGTCAGATGAGTGTAGCTCAGGAGGGCAGCCATAATGTGTGAATTTGAAGACACTTTTCTTAATTGCTTGCTCTGCAAATGGCATCTCTTGCAGTACAGCTCGAACCAGAAATAATGGGATGCAGGGGGAGTCTAAGATCCAGATTATTACAGAGAGGTTATTTCTCTAGATGCAGACACATGCATCTCTTGTGTGGGACTCAATGTTCATTTTACGAGCTTTCAGATGATTTTGATTTGGGTGACCCATGAGCCACTGTTTTGGAAAACAGTGTCATTCCCCAAAGATCGCATGTAACAAGAGGATATCAAAGCACAGCAAAGGAATTAGGGGCTCTAGTATTTATTTAGTACCAGTTTTCTTTTTGCTTTTTCTTTCCTTTTTTTCTTTTTGTCAGTGGTGCGGCTTGAACTCTGGACCTCCGTGCTGTCCTCAACTCTTCAGCTCAAGGGTAGGGCTCTACCACTTGAGCCACAGCACCACTTCTCATTTTCTGGTGTTTTTTTTGGAGATAAGAGTCTCATGGAGCTCTGAGATGTCACCTCTCTAAGTATCAATATTCTATAGGTAGAGAATTGTGCTAATCATGCCTTTTCACAGGACTGCCTCCAGGCTAAAAAGAAATACAGGCCAGTATCTCTTCTATCTGTTTTCATTTCTTTCTTCCTTGTCAGACAGTTTTTCACCCTGTTGACCTATGTTGGCCTGAAGCCCATGATCCTCCTGTATCATCAGCTTTCTAAGTGCTGGGATTACAGGCATTTACTACCATGCCTAGTTTACAGATCAGTATTTTCTTTCTTTGAGTTCTTCATAAGCAACTCTCACAATGTTTGACATATCTAGGTAATAACTTCAGTAAATGACACGTGTTATTTGCTTGTTTTATTCACTTTTAAAAGTATCAAAACAATCTGAACAGTTTACCTTGCTGCTCTCAGTCAAGGAAATACTTGTAGAAATCTAATATCAAGGTAATAATGCATTAGCTTATTGTGTGATAAATGGAAAAACATCGCAGTGTAGTTTGGCTATAGGTTTTTATGCATCCTCTCATACAATTAATGGACTTGTATAAGGTACACTAACCTATGGCTTTGAGCTGAAGAGCCAAGGGTTAAGTTAAAAACTCTGGTCAGTTTCCTATCTTAGCTATGTTAAATAATGCTGTGATAAATACAGTTGTGCTAGTAGCTTTAGTATGGCCTTGTTTGTGAACATTTAGGTTAATGCCTATAAGTGGGATTGCTGAGTCATAGGGGAGGTCTACGTGGAGTGTTTCGAGGAACCTCCATACTGCTTTACAAAGTGGTTGAACAAGATTACATTCCCACCAACAATGCAGTAGGGTTCACTTTCAGCCACCATCCCTTCCAACATCTATCTATTGTTAACTAGATTTCTTGATTATAGCCATTCTAACTGGGGTGAGGTGGAACTGAATGTTGTTGTTTTTTTTTTGTTTGGTGTGGCCTTGAACGCTCTGGGCCTGGGCGCTGTACCTCAGCTCTTCAGCTCAAAGCTAGTGCCCTACCACTTGAGCCACAGCACCACTTCTGGCTTTTTTCTGCTTATGTGGTGCTGAGGAATCAAACCCAGGGCCTCATGCAAGCAAGGCAAGCGCTCTACCACTGAGCCAACTTCCCAGGCCCTCAACTGAGATTCTTGAAATCCTAGCTAGTCAGACGGCTGACTAGCTAGGAATTCAGCCTTGAGCCACCAGCATCCACATTAAGTCTTTAAAAAGAATCTCCATCAATAATAATAATAAATATCATTATTACTACTGGCTCACGCCTACAATCCTACCCACTTGAGAGGCTGAGATCGGTAGATCATGTGTTAAAGACATCATGGTCAGGCAATTCAGAGTTCATTAATTTTTTTTATATCCTGGCCAAGTTTCCACTGCAAAGCATCCAATGGAGGGTCTAGCATGGCACCCTGCTGAGTGTGTGTATCCCATTTTCCAGTGAGCATTGTTCTTTGCCAGTCCTATGCGTACTTGCAGAGCTTCACTGCCATGGACACATGGTACCCTAGACACCCACGGAGTAATGAAGTCAGGAGTCTCAAAGGCCTCATTGCCTCTCCTCCCCAGTGTGGCCCCGGGGTGGTCAGTTCCACCGCAGGGGGGTAGGAGGGTAGGGGTGTGGTGAAGTGGCCCACTTACCTTGAACCACTGTACTCCAGGCGGGCATCACATGGATGCTTGGTCACATGCTCACAGGGACTATGAGGATGGAGATCCACGCAGCCAGGCCCAAGAGATAGCCAGGCCCAACAGATCCCCGGGATTCTTGTACCAGTGGCAGGTGCAGCACCAGCTGCGGGAGGATGGCAGCAAACACAGCCTGAGTCCTGAGACTGTCGGTGGACACAGTGGATGCTGTGGAACCCAGCAGCCTCAGGCCGGAGCTGGGAGAGGATGCAGGGCAGACTCTGAGCCTCCTGCTTCCTTCGTGGGTGGCCGCTATGGTCATGTGCTTCCAGACTCATCCAGGACTGCGTGCTAGGCGGTGCACATGCATGTTCCTCACCAGCTTGCGTGCTCATGCACATTCCACGTTCATACTGTCACCGTTAGTGCACGTGCACATACCTCCTTCACACTTTGTGGCTGGGCTTCTATATCTCCTGAGAGGCTGGAGGACCCACGACCCCTGGAATCCAGACCTGAGGTGAGACTTTCCCAGTTTCCGCTGGAAAGCATCCGGTGGAGGATGTAGCATGGCACCCTGCTGGGAAGGAGCACAATCTATAAGATAGACTTTGTACTCTGTTTCGAGTGAGCTTTGTTGTTTTTTTTTGCCAGTCCTGGGGTTGAACTCAGGGCCTGGGCACTGTCATTGAGCCTTGCTGTGCTCAAGGCCAGCGCTCTACCACCTGAGCCACTTCCAGCTTTTTGCTGTTTATGTGGTACTGAGGAATCGAACCCAGGGTTTCATGCATATGCTAGATAAGCACTGTACCACTAAGTGACATTCGAAGCTCTTTTGTTAATCTTCCAGTTCTCAGGAGATTTAGAAGCCCAGCCCAGAAGTGTGAGGGAAGGGCGTGAGTGAGCATGTGTACACGCTAAGAGTATGCACATGCAATGTGCATAATCATGCACGCTGGTGAGGGACATGCATGCACACACGCACACACATGCACACCCACCTGGATGAGCCTGCATGGGTTTGACCACAGTGGCCTCCCCAAGAAGAAGCGGGAAGCTGGGAATCTGCCCTGCATTGTCTCCCGGGTCCAGCACAAACCTGCTTGAATCCACTGCATCCACCAGCAGTCTCAGGACCCAGGCCGTGTTCGTTGCTGTCCTCCCCCAACTGGTGCTGCACTGTTGCTGTGATGGGAAACTTAAGGTGTCTTCAGCTTGACTGCATGCATCTCCATCCTCGTAGTCCGTGCAGGCGTGTGACTGCCATATGTGTGTGATGGCCTCCCGGGCTTTAGATGACGTTTCCAACTTAGTTTAAATCATAGCTTTGTAATACACCTTCACCCTACCTTTTATTTCTTTTATCCAATCATGGTTTGCTCTCTCATACCCATTGAACATTTTAAAAACATTTTTTGCAGTTGCAAAGCAGTCAGTTAATAATTGGATCAGAAATGTAGCTTTAAACATTGTTTTTCACTTGCAATAAAGGTAATTAATTACAGGGTCAGAACTGTAATGTATACATTACTGGGCAGTTTTCCACTGTGGAATGGAAGGAATGTTGACACTTAGAAGATGCCATACAAGGTCATTTGCTTCAAATCTCTAGGGTTACATTTCTTTTTAGCAAACTGTTTTAAAAGGTTGAGAAAGCATTCTCTTACTTTTCAAAACAACTGTGGGACCCATGAAAACACAAGCCATGTTTCTACATGCTAACTACTATATTAGCTTTATTGAAGAAACTGGGGCTCCAAAGTCCTTGGAATCAGGGCCTTCATTGGTTGAGGGGACAGAAGGGGGCTCTAGTGTCAGGATGATCCCCTGTCTGTATGATGTGTGAAACCTTCTGCTTCCATTTGTGCTTCCATTCTGTCATACATTTGCTAAAATGTGATCGATTCCAGGGTGAACCTTCAGGAGAACAGAGGACAAAATCAGTCAGTCAACCTTGGGACCCCAACTCCTGTGATCACAGAGACACATTTTTCTCACTTTTGTCCTGAGTTGTGGCTCCTGTGGTTGCTTGGGGAATGGAGCAGAAGGAACAGAGAGAGTGAGAAGATAACTGGGAGCTAAGCCTTGGCCCTTCCTGCTCTCTTCTCCCACTCCTTGAGATCTATCCAGAGGCCTACCCTGGATCCTCTCTGCACCTCCCACGTTTTAGGTTGAGTTGAATTCAGGCATAAGGATAGTGCAGAATATTCCACAAATATGCCCATTTCAACCACAGGTCCGATGGTCTTTCCATTCTGAAGCAGACTTACTTCCTCAGCCTATCTGCTGTTATTTGACAATCTTCCATAGTGCTGGGGTGACAGCTATATGTAGTGGGAGAGCCAGGGCCCAGAGTATGGCTACTCTGTGATGCAGACCCAGATCTCTCACTCAGTATAAGATGTTTAGTTTCTTGAGGTACATAAAATGTGTTTACAGACCCTATGAACACTGACATGTATGAGTCATCTCCATCACTGACTAAGTCAACGTGATCACAGGATACAGTCAATATCTGGCCTTTCATGACCGCTTAGAAGAATGCTCAGTGTATCACTCTTTGATTCATTCAATGGCCCAGTAAAAGTCATGAACTTCAGCTCTGGATAAGCTCTATAAAATCAGTCTTGGGGAAAAACTGGATATCTTGAATGCTAAGACTAGGATGAAATAAGCATCATGCAATTGTCTTTTTCTCTAGAAATGCAGGAAGAGATTCTTACCTTGGTCAGTTTCTAGTCGTGTGTGTGTGTGTGTGTGTGTGTGTGTGTGTTGGGGAGTTGGGGAACTCCTTGTGAGCTGGCAGTTAATGTCACCAAAAGTGAGATTTAAGTTACATTCAAAAAATTACATTCAAAAATTTAAGTGAAGTCAATGAATGTTTCCCCTTCTATGTGGAAGCTAGATTTAGCTTATAAACTCATCAGTAAATATACTGGATCCTGAAATCAGGCTCTGGGAGCTGTGTCTGACCTTTGTTTTGGTGTTATTGTTTTAATTTTTACTTAAAGCGAGCACTGTACCACTTGAATAACAGCTCCACTTCTGGCCTTTTGGTGATTAATTGGCCATATGAGGCTTAATGGTCTTTCCTCCTGGGTTCACTTCAAACTGTGATCTTCACATCTCAGCCTCTTGAATAGCTAGGATTATAGGAGTGAGCTACTGGCATCAAGAAAAAACATTTTTTATTATTTTTATTTTATTTGTGAAGATACTGTACAGAGGGGTTACAATTACATGGGCAGGATAATGCGTACATTTCTTACCAAGCATTGCAGCCTCCTCCTTTTGTTTACCCTTCACATCCCTTCCCAGCCTCCCCCCTCCCCCCAATCCCAATCTTTCTCCTTCCCCCCCTTCCCCCCCCCCTGCACCAACGTTGTAAAGCTCATTTTGGACATGACAACTTGTACTTCTCATTGTTGCAACAGGTCCACCTGTATCTTTAAACAACTGGTTTTTCCCCATCTCCTCCTCAAGTTATACTGACATCAAATATAGTGAAAGCAGGGGTTATACTGTGGGGGAGGGACATACAAAGCAACAAAGAGATAATCTTATAAATGATTAGAAACACATGCATGAAAGAAAAAACATTAAAATACATATCTAAGGGTTCATTTTCCTGACATCACATTATCTGACCTTTTCCGCTTGACTCATACATATACTAGATATTGCAAATAAGGGAAACCATGGGACCTATGTTTGTTTGGGCCTGGCTTACTTCACTTAATATAATTTTTTCCAAGTTTTTCCATTTCCTAACAAATGGGGCAATGTCATTCTTTCTGATGGAGGCATAGAATTCCATTGTGTATATATACCACATTTTCTTGATCCATTCATCTACTGAGGGGCATCTGGATTGGTTCCAGATCTTAGCTATGGTAAATAATGCTGCAATAAACATTGTTGTGCTGGTAGCTTTAGTGTGGTCTTGTTTGTAAGCATTTGGGTAAATGCCCAAAAGTGGGATTGCTGGGTCATAGGGGAGTTCTATGTGAAGTCTTTTGAGGAACCTCCATACTGCTTTCCAAAGTGGTTGAAGAAAAAACTCTTTTTAAAGACAATTCTTATTAGCATGTAATTAGTTGTCTAAACAAAGGTCTCGTGATATTTCCGTACATACATATAATGCATCTCAGTTAAACTCACTCTTCCATCACTTTCTTTCCATCCTTGAAACAAATATAGGCAGGCATTTGTGGTTCACACCTGCAATCCTAGATACTCAGAAGGCTGAAATCCACGGATCTTGATTCAAAGCCAACTGGGACAGAAAAGTTTGTGAGACATTTATCTCAATTAATTATCAAGAAGCCAGAAGTGGAGCTGTGGATCAAGGGATAGAACAATAGCTTTGAGCAGAATACCTAAGGAACAGTGCCTGCTGGATCCTGAGTTCAAGCCCTCTCCCTCTCTCTCTCTCTCTTTCTGTCTTTCTCTCTTTCTTTCTCTCTCTGTCTCTCAACCAAACTCAACAGGTTTCATTGTCCTACTTTAATACACTCATAAAGCATTTGTACCATATTCACCCTCATTCAGCTTCCCTCTTGGCCTTCCCTCATATTTTACTTTCCTATCATTCATTTTGTTTTCATTTTTTAGTGTAACTTAGGGCAACATTGGGCTTTCTATATGCCTTTTCACCAGTACATATATTATAATTTAATCTGATTCACCTCTTTTATTACACTTTGTTTCCATATCCTTCTACCACCACATTCAGTAGCTTGCAGTGTGTCTCCTTACACCATTTTCTTACCTAGTCACAATGTATCTTAATCTTATTTATACCCTATCATTTTCTCTCCCTTTCATTCCCATAGAGTTCCACATTTAAATCATGTTGTCTAGTCATGTCTATAAAAATGTTTATATCTTTCTAAGTCTAGATGGGTAAAAAAATGTGATATTTGGCTCTTGGAGCTTGGCTAACAAATGAGATACATCCTCCCCCGACCCCCATCCTCTCTTAGACCTATAGATTTATTTTTGCTTTCAGGGAAAGCAAGGCTCCTAAAGTAGAGCTACTCAAGAGGCTGAGATCTGAAGAGCACAGTTGGAAGTGAACCTATGTAGGAAAGACCATTAAGCCTCCTATTGCTAATTAAACACCAAAAGGCCAGAAGTGGAGCAGTTATTCAAGTGGTAGAGCAAAATTAAAACAAAAACAACATCAAATAATTGCCTGCTTGCATTCCTCTTCATGGAGTAGTAGACATGAGTGTGGTTGGATCTGGGTTCCAATTCTAGATTCCACACTTAAATACCTGACTTGTAATTTTAAGCTGCAATCCTGTGTGTGTGTCTGAATAATAATAAGTAAAACACAATTCTTAGGATGATTATTAAGAATAAAATGAACTTCTGTAGTGATCCTTACAAAATAGAAACCCAAGATTTGGAGATTTCAAACATGTGTAATTATTCTCTGCAACAACAGGTATCATTTTTTTGCATTCAAAAAGCATGACTGATGTGTTCTTACAGATTTTCTATATGGGAGAAACAACATGTAAGAATTGATTCATAGGCACTTTTTTGTTTGTTTTTTGTCAGTCATAGTGCTTGAACTCTGGGCCTGGGAGCTGTCCCTCGGCTCTAAAGTAGTAGGTGACAATATTTGACCAAATGGAATAGGGTTATGGAGGAACAGCTCTCTGAGATTCATCTGTAAGTGAATTTCCTGGGTGTTTCAGGGTAAGAGGGGTTTTTTTTTTTGGAACTTGGTCTTGCTATGTAGCCCAGGTTGGACTGTAACTCACTATAAAGGCCAAGATGGCCAAAATCTCTGTACCTCCTGCCTCTGCCTTCTGCATTCTGTGTTTGTGAGTATGGCTTTATTACACCCAGCTCCTTTTGAATGCTGTTGTTGGAACATAGGGCGTGGGTGCTGTCCCTGAGCTTTTTTGCTTAAGGCTAGTTCTCAACCACTTTGAGACACAGAGACAATTGAGGTAATTGTGATTGTCAAGAAGAGTCTCATGGACTTTCCTGCCCAGGCTGGATGCAAACCGAGATCCTCAGATCTCATCCTCCTGAGTAGCTAGAATTACAGGGGGGAGCCACCAGTGCCTGACACACCATTAATTCTTTTCCTTTAAAAAGACGTGTCAAGTGGCTGGGTAGAGGTGGCTCATGCCTACAATCCTAGCTACTCAAGAGGCTGAGATGTGAGGATAGCAGTTGAAAGCCTACCCAGGTAGGAAAGTCCATGAGACTCTTCTCTCCAATAAACCACCAGAAAACCAGAACTGGTACTGTGGCTCAAGTTGTAGAGTGCTAGGCTTTAGCTGAAGAGCTAAGGGACAGTGCCCAGGTCCAGAGTTCAACCTCATGGCCAGAAATAAAGGAATAAATAAATGATATAAAGAATAAAAGAACTCTCAAGTAGAATAAACCTCCGTTCCATAAAATAAGAGTCTGCCTCTGAGATAGACATATTTCATGGATGGTTTTTATTAGAACAATTATAGATATATGAAAATTTGAGACAACAGTACTAAAAGATATAAAAGCAAGATACTTTATTTCTCACCTGTGAGGGACAAATAAAGATTGAAAAAGTGGTTAAGTGAATCAAAAACAGTAAGAGGTACAAAGCAGCACAGGAAACCATAGAAACTGGAATCAGAAATGAGAATGGCAGATGTGAACAAAACTATGACTTCATCTTGGATGTGTGGTCTCTCTTCTCAAGTGGAAAGAAATGTTTGAGTTGAATTGTTACAAAGTCTCCATATCTCAGGCTCCCTTGCAATGAGATGCAGACCATGCTATGTGAAAAGGACAGTGTTATAATTTCTGTACAAGGATAGAGTCTGTAATAACCTGTGGGGCCTCAATAATCAATGGGGCCCAATAAAGAGGGCCCCGTGGTCTGGCCTGCTGGAGGGGGTGCAGCATCAAGAGTCAAGCCTCACACCTCCACAGACCCCGCCGCTGGACAGAGCAGGGCATTGAGAGGCTGCTGTCACCACTCCAAGGGGCACTGGAGGGGCCTGCCACCACAAGGGGACGGGGCATGCTTCTAGAGGCATGCACATAGCAAGCTGCCTATTGGGATTGGATTTGGGCAGCTTGGGGGAGGAGCATGAATGGCCATTTGGGACCTCCCTCCAGGAGGTCTGTGGACAGTGGAGAGGCCTGCATGTGGGGGAGGAAGGGAAGAAAGGGAAAAGCCTTCCCCTTTGGAGGGTTGGAGCTTTGGAGCTTTGGAGGTGTGAGGTTTGGAGGTTTGCAGACTGACTAATTGGTGGTTTGCAGACCAACTAATGAAGGTTGGAGGGTCAGAACTGCCTACTGGAGGTTTGGAGGTTTGGTGGCTGAGGCTGCTCTTGGTTCTGGGTATCTAGCCCAGGACAAGGTAGTCTCAAGAGACCTTTCTGGTGTTAATAGCGTAAATAAACTTGTTTTGTTCACTTCTTATGGTGCCTGCAAGGATTGTCTCGCTCTCTGGATTGTCTCATCAAGAGCCCAGTGGGTGATTTCCTCCCAGGAGCCATCCTAGGATGCCCAACCCCCAAGAAAGATGAGGGCCACTGGCCAATGTCCTCATGGCAGCAGGAAGAGCATCCTGCCATGTGCCCATTGTCCTTGGCAACCAGGGTCTTCCTGGTCCAAGTACCTAACTGCCAGTGGGTGTGCACTGGGCTCTGATTGGTCCACTTCCTCGCTGATGTCAATGGCCTGACTTTTGATTGGTCCATCTGCCCCTGACATCACAGGGCATTGTGAGGCCTGCCCAGCAGGGTATATAAGAGGCAGCTGCTCTCCAGCTTTGTCAGTTACAGCGCTGGGAGCTTTTACTTGGTGACCTGCTGGACTAACTTAGAGCTACTTGGCTGCTTTCTTTGGGTGTGGGGGGTGGTGGTTTTGTTGTTTGGGTTTGGGGATTTCATTTACTTGTCGGGGGCAAGGGGCTTGTATTTACTTGTTCGTTGGTAGTTTCCTTTTAAGATTTATTAGTTACTAACTCTATTTAGATTATCTTAGATAATTCTTAATCTTGATCACTTGCCATCCCACCTGCAATATGGCCTCTCCCAGGGAAGAGAAGAATACTGTCATTGGACAGTACAACATAAGAGAGATCATTGGTTACGGCAGCTTTGGCTGTGTAAAGCTGGCCCATCACCGCCTCACAGACACCACAGTGGCAGTCAAAGTTCTCTCCAAGAAAGAGCTGAGAAGCCATGATCTAGAAAATGAGGTGGACATTGTGAAGAGTGTACATCACCCACACATCATCCGATTGTTCCAGGTGACGGAGGATGAACACTGTGTGTACCTGGTCACTGAGCTGGCCACTTGGGGCCATCTCTGGGAGTATATCAATAAATCCCCTTGCAGCCGCCTCTTCGAGTTTGAAGCCAAGAGGTTGTTCAGGCAGATCACGAGTGCCGTTCGGTACCTTCATGAGAACGGTATTGTACACCTAGACCTGAAGGCCGACAACGTGCTGTTGGACACCAATCACAATGTCAAGGTCAGTGATTTTGGCCTTAGCATCAGGGTGACCCCAGGGCAGTTGGTAAAGGGGGTTTGTGGAGCCTTGATATTCCGCCCTCCTGAAGTGTTCCTATACAACATGTTCGATGGGTACAAGGTGGACACTTGGGACTTGGGCATCCTTTTATATATGATGACAACAGGAAAGTTCCCATTTGAGGGGAATAAGATGATTCAGATAGAGAACAAAATCCTAGAGGCCAGGTACACCGGTCCCCTTTACCTATCTGCAATGGGCCGTGATCTCCTTTCTAAACTGCTGACTGTGCACTTCAATCAGAGGCCTGCTATTAAGAAAATAATGCAGCACCCATGGCTGGCTCTAGGTGTGGGATTTGGCCTGCTTCCTGATGAGCCACTGCCCAGCAAGCTGGACCCCATTATTGTCACAGTCGTGTGCGACATGGGGTACAGTGTAGTTGGCATTGAAAAGGCAATCCAGGGCCGAGAATTCAATGAAGCCATGGGCACCTACCTGCTCATGCAGGAACACTTCAAGGAGAATGCCAGCAGTGTAGAACCAAAAACGATGCCTTTGCCTAATCCACCATGCCCAACTCCTGAGGACAATCCCACCAGCCCTCTCCCTGCACGAAAAAATGCCACCTTTTCTGCACCATCTAATGCCTTCAGCTTGCCCTCAGAATTTCAGTTCCCTCTGAAGAGAACACGAAGTGCCAGTCTGCCTGTCCTTCTGCTCTACACCCTGCAGAGCTCCAGTTCCAGCTTCATTTGGGGCCCGGATTCTTTTAGCTGGTCGGGCACACTAGACAGTTTCCACTCAGTGGAAAATGCTCTTCCCTCTGGGCATCCTCAGGGGGAGGCCATAGCCCCCAGGTGGAACATTAGACAGGGCTGGAGGAGGGTGGCTAACAGGATAGTCAGTATTCGAAGGATCTGCTGCTGCGTAAAGGCCCCAGAGTAATGTCCACAGATTGAGCATAAATCTGTCCCAGAAAAAGGGGTACAGAACTCTGAAACTGCAAAAAATTGAAAACCACCCACCAGACTCAGACCTTCGGGGTGACTCTATCCTGGGGTGTGGAAAAGCAGAGAGGTGTGCAATTGAAGAGCTGCAAGTCGTGAATGCCCCCAAAGTAATATCCACAGATTGAGAGTAAAGCTGGCCCAGAGAAAGAGGTACAGAACTCTGAAACAGCAAAATTGAAAGATACCCACCAGACTCAGACCTTCAGGGTGACTCTATCTGGGGTGTGGAAAAGCAGAGAGGTGTGCAATTGAAGAGCTGCAAGTGGGGAAGGAGTCGTGCAGGAAGTCCACCCTGCGGAGGTCTCAGGCCAGCATGGCCAGGTTGTGTGATTCACCAGCAGGGATTCATTCTGGAGAAAGGACAGCTGACATCACCAAAGCTTTCCAATGCTGAAAGGTAAGCTGAAAGGTGGCCTCAAGCTGCCTGTACCTTCTGAGCTGGGCATTTCCACATCAATCCCTTACTTAAGAGTATTGTCACTTCCTTGAACAACCTTTCCCATTTGTGCCCTGAACACTAAGGTGTTTTTGTCCCAAATTCTGCAGCAGGTCATCATCTCACCTTCCAGGTAGGTTGCTTGTGTCCCTACTTGCTAGTTTATTGATTATTTCAGTTGAAGGTGAGGCCCTTGAGTTTGGTGGTATACAAATCCATGCATGTGAGGGGCAGGAAGCATCCTAACTCTGCTTCTCCTTCCGCAGTCTCTAGGTGAGTGGGTACAACTAGTGAGCACACTAGTTACCCTGGCTGGGTTGGAGCATAAAGGCAAATCTTCACTGGGAATGGAGAGGTACCTGTCTCCATTCACCCCATTCACTTTCAATGGTTTCTCCCCTTACTTTCCTCCATTTCAATGCACTTTCCTGCGTGTGTAATTTCTCTCTAAATCTCATTATCCCAACATAAAACCATCATCTAAGAATCTCTTCTTTCAGAGTTGTTTATTTGTCTCTATCAAAGAGACCCTATTACCTAGACAGGTTGTTTTGAATTGCAACTCCTCCCATGAGTCCCCATTTTCTCTAAGGGGAAGCAGAAGGCTGGGTTAGTTTCAAATAAGAGAACAGTCTGACCAACCAGAGCCACTGTTTAGACTGGCCAAGTATATGAAGTAGAATAATATTCCTTCCTTAAGACTTGGAAAAAATTATATTAAGCGAAGTAAGCCAGGCCCAAAGAGACATAGGCCCCATGGTTTCCCTTATTTGCAATAGCTAGTATATGTATGAGTCAAGCGGAAAAGGTCAGATAATGTGATGTTAGGAAAATGAACCCTTAGGTATGTATCTTAATGTATTTTTCTTTCATGCATGTGTTTCTAATGCATTTATAAGATTATCTCTTTGTTGCTTTGTATGTCCCTCCCCCACAGTATAACCCCTGCTTTCACTATATTTGATGTCAGTATAACTTGTGGAGGCGATGGGGGAAAACCAGTTGTTTAAGGATACAGGTGGACCTGTGGCAACAATGAGAAGTACAAGTTGTCATGTCCATAACGAGCTTTACAACGTCGGGGGGGGGGGGGAAGGATTGGGACTGGGGGGGGGGGGGGAGGCTGGGAAGGGATGTGAAAGGTAAACAAAGGAGGAGGCTGCAATGCTTGGTAAGAAATGTACGCATTATCCTGCCCATGTAATTGTAACCCCTCTGTACAGTATGTTCACAAATAAAAAAAAGAATAATATTCCTTCCTTGAAGGGAGAGGTGGAGAAACCTGTGAAGGAGTATGATTGCTGAGAAAGTATGGAGATATAGTGGTGCCTGTGGATGGACGCCTGGGTGGACTTTGTCTGTGGATGGACCCTGACTGGGCTGACTGTTTCTGAATATGAGCAGAAACTGGGTAAGATTGGATGTGACCCTCCACCACTGGGTCATATGTGTTGGTTCAGCTTCGGGGGGTTACAAGGGAGTGATGGGGAGGAGTTGGGTCCACATGGCCTTTGCTATGGGTCAAGAAGCTGAGCCTTCAGAGTAGACTGATGACGTTTGTGGAAGGAAGTGACCTGGGTGAATCAGAGCCAACTCAGGGCCATTTGGGAAGCAAATCTCCCCTTAAAGAATGAGATGGGATTGTGGTGAGAGAAACAAAGAGGGCCAAAAGAGGGTAAAGGATGAGCACCTTATTGAAAGAAAGGACTGACACTGATGCTGTATGACAACTCAGAGAGGACGGTCAGGAGAGGAGCTGAGGAATCCTGAACTCCACATGGACCAGTATTCAGTGAAGAGAGTGGGTGGGGAGGGAAGTTCTCTGAATTTCCTTGATTTCTCCATGCTTTTTCTTTTCGTTCCTCATGTTGGTTTGTTGTATGTATGTGTTTTGCATGTGTACTGATCGTGGGGCTTGAAGTCAGTGCTTTTCTCTCTTTCTGTCTCTTCTCATCCTCCCCTTCTCACCTCTCCACCCCAGCCCAACTACCTTCCCTAATTTTCTTTCTCCCTCTTACATTCCTCCTATTCTTCCCCTTTCATTCTTCTCCCTCTTCTTCTCTTCCTATTCCCTCCTCATGAATCTTCCTGTTCCATTCTGTCTTCCTCTCTTCCTGCTCTTGAATCAGTCTCTCACAATGTCTGTTTCTCTGTCTCTCCTCTCTCTGTCTCTCTTCATCTCTTTCATTTTACATGGTCATAACTAGTTCCCTCCCACTTGAGCCATACCTCCAGGCTTTCATTTCTCTAGTTAATTGAGGAAGGAATTTTCCAAAGTGCTGTATGTGTAATGTTGCAGGTGAACTTGTGGGATAGCTAGGATTACAGGCAAGAGCCTCCAGCATCAGGCAACACATTAGGCTTTGTTAGTCTGGTGTAGCACAGGTTGGCTTCTCTGTTATTTGAAAGGGTTTTGTGTACTTCTGTAAGGGACAGCTGTGTGAGGGACACCTTACAAATGGTGTGGAAGGAAGGGGGTGGTGGCCTGGTGTGCAAATGGACAGGGAGGGAGGAACATGTGTACTGCACAAAGGGTCAGCACTGAGTGTTGTCATATCTTTCTAGAGATTCCAGGAGTTTCCTGGGAAGCCCCCAGCTGACACCCCCTTCGCGAGAGCATCAGGCTTTGGGCATGATGCTTCCTTTCCCCTGGCAGTTTCCTGGGAGAAACTGTAGGACTCATGGAAAAGTAAACCCTAATTTTCTGCAGGGAGAAGCAGCAAAAGTCCGTTTTTGGAATCACAAAGTGTACGAGTTAAAATATATTCTCTTGCTTTCAGCTACAGGTGGTGAATTATGTGAAGGAACAGGAGACCCGAGAAAGCATGGCTATATAATGGTGCCTGTGGATGGACCCTGCCTGGGCTGACTGCATTTCCACAGAAATCCAGTGAGATTGGATGTGAGCCTTCTCCACTGTGAAATTTGTTTTGATTCAGCCAGGTCATTAGATTCACACAGAGGCAGTGCTGAGGGCTGATGCTGCCCTTAAGTAACAAGTGTGGGATGGGGAGAGTTGGGCACAGCTGGCCTTTGCTATGGGGGGGGACTGGGCTCAGAGGGCTGAGCCTGCACTGCATAATGATGAGATTTGCAGAAGGAAGGCTGCGGCTCTTGGTGGACCAGTGGTGCAGCTCAGGGTTATTTAGGGACCAGAGCTCTTCTCAAAGAATGAGATGAGTTTCTGGTGAGAGAAGCAGTGAGGGCCAAAGTGGTCATAGGACAGGCATCTTGGTGATGGACAGGGTTGAAACTGATGCTGAAGGAGAGGTGAGAGGAGGAAGCTAACAGTCCTGAACTCCACATGGACCAGAGTTCACTGAAGAGGGTGGGTGGGGAGGGAAGTACTGTGAATTTCCATGATGTCTCCATGCTTTTTCTTTATTGTCTTTCTTTTTGTTTATTATTGGATCCATTTGTGAGCATGTGGTGGTATAATGGCTTGAACCCTATACTTGTCTGGTTTTCTCTCCGAGTCTCCTTTTCGTCCTGGACTTTCTTTGCTCTCCCCCCTCTACAATTTCTCTTCATTCCTACTCCCTCACATTTTCCTCTTCTCCTTCCCTTCTGATGTTTCCCCTCTTCTCCCTTTCCCATTCCATCTCACTCTTTTCTTCCTCATGAATCTGTCTCTGTCTCTTTCCACTGATTCTGTCTCTCTCTCCCTCCCTCCCTCTCTGTCTGTCTGTCTGTCTGTCTGCCTCAGTCTCTCGCTCTCATTTTCTCTTTCAGTTTACATGTTTCTGGCTGGTGATCTACCTCTGTAGTCACACCTTTAGTCCTGAATTTTTCTGGTTGCAATAAGTGGAGTCTACACAGGCTGGCTTTGTCTGCAGTCTTCCCAGTGTCAACTACTAGAATAGTTTGGATTACACACATGAGCCTCCAGTACCTGGCAGTTCTTTGGACGTTGTGAATCTGGTAGAGCACAGGTTGGTTAGTCTGTTGTTTCAAAAGGGATTGGTATGCTCATGTGAGGGATAGCTGTGTGAGGGACACCTCACAAGTGTTTAGAAAGGAAGGGTATGGTGGGCTAGTGTGTAGAATGAATAGGTAGAGAATTACATTTCCACAGTGCAAGGGTGTCAACACTGAGAGGTGTCCGGTTCTTAGTAGAGACCTTGTGAGACTCCCAAAGAGGCCCCAGCTGAACCTGCTTCCCCAGAGCATAGACTTTGGGGATGGTGTTTGCCCTGGTAGTTCCCAAGGGAAGAATCCAGGTCTCATGGAAGAATAGGAGGGCCTGATTTTTTCCTATGGGAATCATGGAGGGAAGGAAGCTGAGTTTCAAATATCAGAACATTTTTAACATCCAGAGTCAATTTCTGGTATTACAAAGTATATGGATTAAAGCATTTTTTTCTTTCCATTCACCAGAGTGAGAGTGATCTCTGAAGGAGCAAGAGACCTGAGAAAGTGTGGAGAATATTAGTTGCTTGTGGCCTTCTGCTTATAAGTAGTTGCGATGGACAGGGCCTGGATGGGCTTTACCTGAAGATGGACCCTGCCTGGGTAGACTGTGTTCCCACATGAACAGAAATTTGGTAAGATAGGATATGAACCTCCACCATTGGGTTATGTGTGTTGGTTCAGCTGGGATATTAGAAATCCACACGGAGGCAATGCTGAGGGCTGGTGCTGCTTTCAGGTGATGAGCGGTGGGGAGCACTTGGGCACGCCTGGCCTTTGCTATCTGTGCACTGGGGCCAGGAGATTGCAGCTGCAAGACAAACTGATGCGATTTGCAGCAGGAGGTGGGCTGGCGCTCCCTCCCGTGGGATCAGTAGTGCAGCTCAGGGGCATTTGGGGAACAGAACTCAGCTGCAAGAATGAGAGGGGAATCTGGTGAGTGAAGCAATGAGGGCCAAAATTGGGCAAATAATAGGCACCTTGCTGAGAGACAGGGTTGACACTGATGCTGAAGGAGAGCTGAGAGGAGGAAGCTAAGGTCTCTTGCATTCTACATGGAACCATCTGTAGTGAAGAAGGGTGGGCAGGGAAGTACTGTTGATTTCCATGTTGTGTCATTCTTTTGATTTTATTTTCTTTGGGTTTTTTTTGTGGTTGTGTGCATGTGTTTGTGAGTGTGTGCTAGTACTGGCACTTGAACTGAGTGATTTTCTCTGTCTCCTTTTCTGTCTCTTCTTTCTCCCTATTTCCTGTCTCTTCCCCTTTCCAGCTCACTTCCCTCCAAGCCATTCCTCTCCTCCTCTTCTTCCCCTTTCCCTCTTCTCTCTCCTCTTCTCTTCCTCTTCTATTCTCTCTCCCTTCCACTGTCCTCATGAATCTGTCTTTTTCTCTCCTGCCTCTCTAGATCTTTCTCTTTGAGTTGGCATGTTCATAGCTCTCGCTCTATCACTTAAGTCACACCTCTAAGCCAGCATTTTTCTACTTAATTGAAGATGGAGTGTGCCCAGGCTGGTTTAAATTCTGATCTTCTGGTGTCAGCTTCTGGAAGAACAATGATTACAAGCATGATCCACCACCATCAGCCATGTTTCTGACCTTGTTAATCTGGTGTAGCACAGGGATTTGTGTACTTATCTGCTGGACAGATGTGTGAGAGACAACTTGAAAGGAGTGAGAGGTATTGTAGAGAACCTGTTCATCCACAGGGAGTCCCCCTACTGACACCGCTTCCCAAGAACACCAGGCTTTGGGCAGGGTGCTTCCTTTCCCCTAGCAGTCCCCAGGTGAAGAATTTAGGCCTCATGGAAGAAGAGCAGAGCCCAAGTTTTCCGGTTAGTAAATCAGATTGCCAGGGGAGCAGAGTGTCAAATCTGAGAACATTCTGAACATCCAGAGTCCATTATTGAATGAAAAATATATATGGATTAAATACATTTTCTCCCAATCAGAGAAACCTGTGAATGAGCATGAGATCTAAGAAAGCATGAAGATACAGTGGTGCCTGTGGATGGACCCTGCCTGGGATGACTGCATCTGGACAGGAGCGAAAATTCAGTAAGATTGGATATGACCTCCACCACTGGGTTATTTGTGTTGGTTTAGCCAGAGCCATGAGATTTCCACAGAGAGGGAGTGGTGCAGGCTGATGCTGTCTGCCCTTGGGTGACAAGTGTGTGCTGGGGAGGATTTGGGCACACCTGACACTTTTTTTTCTTGGGGGTGACGGGTTCCCGTCATGGGGCCTGAAGTCTGGGCCTGGGCACTGTCCCTCAGCTCTTCAGCTCAAGGCTAGTGCTCTACCACTTGGGCCACAGCCTGACTTCCGGCATTTTTTTTCTGTTTATACGATGCTGAGGAATCGAACCCAGGGACTCATGCATGCAAGGCAAGCACTCTACCACTGAGCCACCTTCCCAGCCCCAACACCTGGCTTTTGCTATGTGTGCACTGATGTCAGGAGGCTGAGCCTGCAGAGCAGACTGATGAGATTTTTTGCTGGAGGTGGGCCCGAGCTCCTTTGGATCAGTGGTCCAGCTCAGGGCTATTCGGGAGCAGATCTCCCCTGAAAGAACAAAATGGGATTCTGGTGAGAGACCCAATAAGGGCTACAAGAGGGAAAAGATGGGTACGGGGTAAATGACAGGGTGGACATAAATATAAAGGAGAAATGACAGGAGGCAGGTTCACATGGAAGCTGGGGAATCCTGAATTGCACATGGGCCATTCTTCAGTGAAGAAAGTGGGTGGGAAGGAATTAACTGATGATTTGTAAGATTTCTCAATCGCTATTCTTTTATTTTTTCCCTTTGTTTGTTGTATGTATGTGAGTGTGTGCTGCTACACCTCAGCGCTTTTTGTCCTATGCTCTGTATCCTTTGCCTTCTCTGTCCTCTCTCCACTTTTCTCACCTTCCCCTGCTCCCACTCTCCATTTCTCTTCCTTTGTTTTCATTCCTCCCATAACTACTCCTACTCTAATTCTCCTGTTCCTCTCCTTGTTCTACTACCCTCTACCATTCCCTCTCCCTCTCTTCCGGCTCTTGAATCTGTCTCTCCCTCCCTCACTCCCTCACTTCTTCGCTCTCTCTACACTTCTCCCTTTCTTCCTCTTTCCCTTTCACCCTTTCTGTCTTTCTCTTTTTTCTCTCTCTGAGTTTCCATGGATATGTCTGGTTCTCTCCTGCTTGAGTTACACTTCCAGGCTTTCATTTCTCTAGTTAATTGAGAATGGAGTCTTCCCAGCCTTGCTGTAAATGCAGTCTTCAAGGTGTCAACATGGGAGATAGGTTGGATTACACACAAGAGCCTACAGCATCAGAGAATGCAATTGGCTTTGTTAATCTGGTGTGGCAAAGGTTGGTTTCTCTATTTTGAAAGGGGATTTGTGTATTTATGTGAGGGACAGCTGTGACAGAGTCACTTTATAAATGGTTGTGGAAAGAAGGGGGTGATGGGTTGGTGTAAATGGACAGGGAAGGACGACTTGTGCACTATATAAGTGCACTGAGAGGTGTCAGAGTCTTAGTAGAGACTCTGTGAGTCCCCAGAGAGCCCCCAGATGACACCCCCTTTCCCAGAGCACCCAGCTTGGGCCTGGTGCTTCCATTTCCCGGTAAAGACTTTAGGCCTCATGGAAGAATAGCAGAGCCCAATTTTTCTCCTTATGGAATCAAGAATGCTATGGGAGCCAAGTTTTCAATATTTGAACATTATGAATATCAAGAGACCATTTTGGGAATCACAAAGTATATGAATTAAAATATATTTCTTTCCTTTCAGCTATAGGAGTTCAAGGAACAGGAGACCTGAGGAATCATGGAGATAAACTGGGGCCTATGGAAGGACGGGGCCTGGATGGACTTTGGTTGCACATGGACCACACCCGTGGATGGACCCTGCCTGGGATGACTGCCTTCTGACAAGAACCAAAATTGGTTAAGGTTGCATATGAGCCTTCACACCACAATATTTGTATTGGTGCACCCGGGGCGTTAGAATTGCACACAGAGGCAGTGCTGAGGATTGATGCTGCCTTTGGGTGAGAAGTATGTGATGGGGAGGAGTTGGGCAAACCTGGCCTTTTCTATGTGTACACTGCGTCAGGAGGCTGAACCTGCAGAGTAGACTGATGAGATTAGAGGCAAGAGGAGGGCTGGGGCTCCTGGTAGATCAGTGGTAATGCTCAGGGGTATTTGGGGAGCAATGCTATTCTCAAAGTATGAGATGGGTTTCTGGTGAGAAGAGCAATAAGGTCTAAATATGCATGCTTTGCATATTTTAAGTTTTAAGACATGGTATAAGACATGGTTGATACTGATGCTGAAAGAGAGCTGAGGAGGAATGTAAGAAATACTGAACTCCTCACGGAACAGTGTTCAGTGAATAGGGCGTTTGGGGAGGAAAGTACTATTAATTTCCATGATTTCTCAATGCTTTTTTATTGTCTTTTTGTTTGTTGTGTGTATGCATTTGGGAGTGTGCTGGCTTGAACTCTCTTCTTTTCTCTTTCTCAGTCTCCTTTTCCATCTGTGGCCTTTCCTTGGGCCCTTCTCCCCTCTACTGTCTCTAATCTCTCCTTTCTTACACTCCCATTCTTCTTCTCCTCTCCTCCCTCTAATCAATCTCTTCTCCCTATTCCATTCCTTCTCACTCAATCCTTTCTCCTGACTTTGTCTCTTTGTCGCTCTGTCTTTACGTATGTATGCTTGTCCCGCTGTTTGTCTCTCTGTCTCTCTGTCCGTATTCCTTCTCCACCTCAGGCCCCCCTCTTTCCCTTTCTCTGGACTGTGGGCGTGTTTCTCACTGGTGTTCTACAAGTAGACTCACACCTCTAGGCCTGAGTTTCTACTGAGTTGGACATGGAGTCTGCCCAGGCTGGCTTTATCTGCAGTCTTCTCAGTGTCAGCGTGTGCAGTAGTTAGGATTACACAGGTGAGCCTCCAGCACCTTGACTTGTGTATCTAGTACAGCACAGTTTCACTGTTATTACAAAAGGAATTTGTGTACTTATATGAGGGACAACTTAAAATGTTTGCGGAAGGAAAGGGTGTTGGGTTGGGCTGCATGTGGAAAATGAACAGATAGAGAATTTGCGTAATACAAGGGTCTCAGCACTGAGACATGTCAGATTCTTAGGAGACACCCTTTCAGCCCCCAAAGAAGCT
Source organism: Dipodomys ordii (assembly GCF_000151885.1). Taxonomy (NCBI): domain Eukaryota; kingdom Metazoa; phylum Chordata; class Mammalia; order Rodentia; family Heteromyidae; genus Dipodomys; species Dipodomys ordii. The sequence goes on along the minus strand of NW_012267393.1, from coordinate 2,102,963 downwards.
TCTAGTTGACACCCCCTCCTCCAGAGCACCAGGTTTGGGGCATAGTGCTTCCTTTTCCCTGGCAGTTCCCAGGGGAGGCCTCTAGTTCTCATGGAAGAAGAGTAGGATCTGATTTTCTAGGGGAACCATGATGTGATGGAAACTGAATTTCAAATATTACCACACTATAAGCCTCCAGAGCCCATTTTTGAACCCCAAAATGTAGAAATTACAATCCTTTTCCTTCCTATCAGCTTGAGGTGGAGAAACCTTTGAATGAGCAAGAGACCTAAGAAAGCTTGAAAATAGAGGAGCATGTGGATGGAGATGAGTACATGTGGACATGAGCAGAAATTCAGTAAGATTGCATATGAACCTCCACACTGTGATATTCGTTCAGCAGGGCATTAGATTTCTACACAGAGGAAGTACTGAGGGTGATTCTGCCTTTGGATGACAGGTGTGTGATGGGGAGGAGTTGGACACATTGGACCTCTGTTGTATGTTCACTGGAGTCAAGAGGCTGAGCGTGCAAGGCAGACTGATGAGATTTGCAGCAGGAGAAGGCTGAGGCTCCCAGTGAAACAGTTGTATACCTCTGGGGTATTTAGGGTGCAGAGTTCTTCCCAGAGAATAAGATAGATATTTGTGACAGAATCACTGAGAGCCAAAAGTGTACAAGAAATGGGCACCTTGCTGATAGACAGGGTTGACCCTGATGCTGAAGGAGAGCTGAGAAGAGGAAACTAAGGACTCCTGAATTCCGCAAGGCTCATTGGTCAGTGAAGTGGATGGATGGGGAGGGAAGTCCTGTGAATTTCCATGGTTTCTAAGTTCTTTTTCTCTGTCTCCGGGGTCCTGAAATGAGGGAGTAAGCTTCAGTTCCCGGCAGTGGGTTTGGCTTGAGGCTAGTTTCTAGTAGTCCCAGGGCAGTAGAGAGGGTGCCTCATCACTGCTGCACTGGGTGGGATTTCAGTGTTGGGTTGCATTATGGAGATGTGGGGGAGGGGCATTGTGGACCCTTGGGGCTGTGGGCAGGGCCTTGTGCCAAGCAGGAGGCAAGTCATTTTATGATTCCATGCCAGTCTTAAGAGGCCAGATGAGCTCACTGTCCAAAACTCAGGTCTTCTTTTGACTTTTCAATGGACAGTCTGATGCACAGGCAAGCTAGAACACTCCTAAACCTCTGTGGCACAGCTGCAGTGCATTTGGCTCAGCACTTGGAGAGAAGAGGAAAAGTTGGCCTGAGGATGAGGGTTGCACAGGTTAGCCACAGTGTCACACAGACCATTATCTAGGACGGGTTCATGGCTCGCAGAGAGACTTGGAAGAATGCGAGTGAGGAGTTGAGGTGGTATGGAAAGAATTCCCAGAGGAGGAACAGGTTATGTGGTGTGTGCACACCATCTCCATATGTAAGATTGAGGTGCACAAAGCTTCAGGAAAAGGGCTTGGAAACATGGGTGAGGAGACCCCGAGGCAAGGGTGACAGGGACTGTGGAGAGGAGTCATGGGAAAACAGTGCGAAAGAGCTTTGACCATGTATGCCAGTATACTTGTTGAATAAATGTGTGAAGAAATGGGTAGGCTTTCATTCAATGGACATTTACTGAGTGCCTACAGGATGAGTGACATCATGCTGAAGACTGACAGAATGCTGGGAACAGCACAAAAATGTCTCTCCTTGTGAGTTTACACTCAAGCATGGAGAATGAGAATACCCAAACTTACAAAAGAACTAAATAGTATATATGAAAAGGAAGATTAAGGCAGAAAGAATGAGGATGAGTGTTAGAAATACTCTGTGTTTTTGTGTGTTTGCAGATGTGTGTTGTATTTTTGGCAAGGGGGGTTTGGGGAAGGATGGGGGAGTGAGCAGCTGGGTGTAGGGAAAAGCATTCCAGGCAGTTGGAATAGCAGCGGCCCCCTGCTGGTACAGTGCAAATGCCAGTGTGGCTGCAGCAGGGAAGCCTGGGCTCAGTGGGGAGAGACAGGAGCAGAGAAGGCACAGGAGCCTCTGGGCAGCACAGGCTCTGCACTTCACCAAAGGAGGCTGTGAGCAGAGGCATGACCCACCATGCTTCAACAATGTCCTGTGGTTCTCCTGTCTGCTCTAAAGCCACATTTCTTAGTCTTCAAATATGAAAGGGTGTGTGTGATATTGGTGTTCCTCTGCCTGCATTACTTCTTGAAACTGAGTGTCCTCCAGTTCCATCCATAGTGTCTGACTGTTGGTTTCTTTTTCTGGTTTTTTTTTGGTGCTTGAACTCTGGGCCAGTAAGCGGTCCCTGAGCATTTTGCTCAAGGCTACAGCTTTACCACTTTAAGGCACAGCTCCACTCCTGGTTTTCTGATGGATATTTGAAGTAAGAGTCTCAGGGACTTTCCTGCCTGGGCTCCAGGCTTTGACTTCAATCCTCCTATTTGAGCCTCATGTGTAGGTAGGATGACAAGTAGGAGCCACCAGCATGAGGCAGGTTTTGTTTTTGTTTTTGTTTTTGGCTGAATAATATACTACTGTCTTTTTATTGGTCTAGTGATGGACACTTGAATGATTCCCTATCTTTATCATGAATCTATAGTAAACAGAACATGCATGTAGATAAAAAAGTATTGTACGGCTGACTGCTGACAGGTCATTATTCAAATCTATCCTGGGTAGGAAAATGCATGACCCCAGAAAACTTGGAAGTAGAGCTGTGACTTAAAGAGTTCAACACTCACCTTGAACAGGGAGTTCAAGCCCACATATTGGCCTGTGCTTGCACCCACACATACTCATATACACACAGAAAACAGTATGCTGTGGGTTGTGTTTACAAGGATGATTTTGGGAGGGACAGGGGAGGGGGAATGGAAAGACTAGCTAGGGACAGGGGCAGGGGCCTAGGATGCAGTGGTGTCATCTAGGCAGGAGAAATGGTTCTCTTCAGGACATGGAAGATGACTATCCTGTTTATAAGCAAGTAGTAATCGTACACAGGACGTGACTCACACCGATCTACAAACCTCCCCTCCCCTTTTCATCCCTTCTTCCCAACCTCTGCTCAGCACTAGTCCATGGTCAACATTGTTCTCTACATATCTGAGAGATCCTGGGCCATTTGTCTCGATGACTTTACTTAATCATTGCCTCCATTGTGCTCCAAATGATAGCTTTCCAATCACTGTTATGCCTGGAAAATTCTCATTTGTGTGTGTGTGTGTGTGTGTGTGTGTGTGTGTATGTGCGTGTGCGCGCATGTATATGTGTGTATGCATGTATTTGTGTGTGTGTCTGTGTGTGTGTCTGTGTGAGAGAGAGAGAAAGAGAGAGACCATTACCAATTTCTCCATTGATAGACATTTAGACTGATCCCTTACCAGAGCTATTATAAACAATCTTGAAATAGACATATTATAATTGTACTTGAGACCATATATTTATTTTGTATACTCAAAAACAGCTTTTGTTGTTGCTATTGATCAATGGGCCAGCACCAACGTTGTAAAGCTCGTTTTCGACATGACAACTTGTACTTCTCATTGTTGCAACAGGTCCACCTGTATCCTTAAACGACTTGTTTTTCCCCATCTCTTCCACAAGTTACACTGACATCAAATATAGTGAAAGCAGGGGTTATACTGTGGGGGAGGGACATACAAAGCAACAAAGAAATAATCTTATAAATGTGTTAGAAACAA
>NW_012267393.1:2035524-2097860 GCF_000151885.1 Dipodomys ordii | reverse complement strand
ATGGCAAAACCTCCCATGCTCCTGGATTGGAAAGATTAACATCGTGAAAATGGCAATACTTCCCAAGGCTATCTACAAATTCAACGTGATACCTATCAAAATTCCAACCTCATTCTTCAAGGAAATACAAGAGGCAATCCAAAAATTCATATGGAACAATAAAAGACCCTGAATGGCAAAAATGCTCTTCAACGGAGATATCATATATTTATTTAGAGACCTTCAACCTGTTTGCCATATTGCTTGTATCAATTTACAATCTGTCTGACAGTTCTTTTCTCTCTACATACTTGCCATCATGTGTTATCTTTCTATTGTTTTATTTATTTTATTTTAGTTTTCCAGCATGGCTAAAGACACTGGACATTTTTTCATATATTTTTGACTCTTTGCATTTCTTCTTTTTAGAAATTTCTTTTTAGATCATTTCCCCCACCCACCTCACTTTTTTTTTTTTGCCAGTTCTGGGTCTTGAACTTAGCCTAGGCACTGTCCCAGAGCTTCTTTTGCTCGAGGCACTTTACCACTTGAGCCATGGCTCCACTTCTGGCTTCTTCTATCTATGTGGAACTGAGGAATCAAACCCAGAGCTTTGTGCATGCTAGGAGAGAGCTCTACCACTAATGCACATTCCCAGTCCTGTACAATTACTTATCGATTATCAAAACCTAGTTAGGAAAGATGCCACCTTCCTTCAAGAGCCATAAAGAGTTCCATGCTGCATCATAATGGTTAGTAATGACTTATTAAAAATAACACCCTGGGAACTGTCCACTTCCAGCCATTGACAATGGTGGCTGTTCCATAAACATATTTGGAAAATAATGTCACTGAAATCTTTTAAAAATGAAATAGAAAATAAAAAGATTGCTGTGGACTAACTCAGAAATGCACAGAGTCCTTTACAGTGCAATGGCAGACAGGAACTTGAACTACTCAGCAGCAGTTGTGGTAAGGTCTCAGCCCTTCAGACCTCATGGTCTCGTCCTAAGGTTAAAACTTGGCATCTTTCTGAAATCCTTTTTAAAATCCTATCTGTGCCAGGTGCTGGTGGCTCACACCTGTAATCCTAGTTCCTTGGGGAACTGAGATCTGAGGTTCTAGATTCAAAGCCACCCTGAGTAGAAAGCCCATGAGACACTTATCTTCGATTCAACACCAGGAAACTCTTAAGTGGCATTGTGGCTCAAAGTGCTTGAGCGATAGAGCTCAGGGATAGTGCCCAGGCCCTGAGCTTAAGCCCCATGAATGACCCCCACAAAATGTGAACATCAATTTGTTTGGTTTGGAAACAATGTAAATAATTTCAAATGGATGCCATTTAAATTCCTAAGCAAATGACTAACCCTTCAAGAGACTAGAGGCAGGATGTCCACCCACCCTGACTCAAAAGGCCTTGTAATTGAGTTGTGACAAAATGTAGTAACAACAGCCAGTACAGGACAGGGTGGACTGGCAAATCCTCCCACCACCACCTAATCAAGTATGAAGCCAGGAGGCTGTTCAAACATGGTGAGTGCTGTGCACTACCTTTACAAGAACGGAATCACACACAGAAACCTGAAGCCCAGGAACATCCTGTTGGATGGCAAATGCAATGCCACAGTCAGTGATTTGGGGCTGAGCATCAGGGTGTTGCTGGGGCAGTTGCTAAAGGGGTTTTGTGGAGCCTTGATACTCAGATCTCCTGAAATGTTCCAATACAAAATGTCTGGTGGCTACAAAGAGGACACTTGGATCCTAGGTATGCTTCTGTATGTGAGGACAGCAGGAAAGTTCCCGTTTGAGGGGAGGAAGATGGCAGACATGGGTCCACATCCTTGAGGCCAGGTCCACAGCTCCCCTTGACCTATCTGCAAAGAGACGTGATCTACTTTCCAAACTGCTGACTGTGGATGTGAGTCAGAAATTCATGGCTGGCTGTGGGTGTGGAGTTTGGTCTGCTTCCTGATGAGCCACTGCCCAGTGAGCTGGACCCCACTAGTGTCACAGTCCTGTGGGACATGGGGTACAACATTGCTGATATTGAAAAGGCCATCCAGGACAGAGCATTCAGTGAAGCCTCGGGTACCTATCTGGTCATCCAAGAAAACTCAAAAGAGAGTGCCAGAAGTGTGTAGTGGAAAATGATGCCTTTGGCTATTGCACTGTGCACAACTCCTGAGGAACTTTCCACTAGCCCTCTCTCCACGAAGGAGAGTCAGCTTAGCTGCACAACTTAACACCTTCAGTTTGTCCTCAGAATTTCAATTGCAAGATGATGACAAACAGTTGCCTCTGAAGAGAGGCCAAAGTGCTAGTCTGCCTGTCCTTCCCCTCAGCTTCCCACAGAGCTCCAGTACTAGCTTAATCTGGGGCCAGGATTCTTTTTTTGCTTATGTGGTGCTGAGGAATCAAACCCAGGGCCTCAGGCATGCAAGGCAAGCACTCTACCACTGAACCACCTTCCCAGCCCCTAGGGCCAGGATTCTTTTAGCTGTCTGAGCAGACTAGAGAGTTGGCACTGAAGTGGAAAATGGCCTTCACTCTGGGCAGCCACAGGGGGAAGCCATAGCCTCCAGCTGGAATAAGTGATGGGGTTGGAAGAGGGTGGGTAACAGGATAGTCACCATTTTTTTTCACAGATTCTCTGCTGTGTGAAGCCCCCAAAGTAATGTCCACAGCTTAAGAACAAAGCTGTTCCAGAGAAAGAGGTGCAGAACTCAGCCACAGCACTAGGGTGTGGAAGAGCAGAGAGGTGTGGAATTGAAGAGCTGCAGGAGGGGAGGGAGTCATGCAGGACGTTCACACTGCTGTGTGCCCAGTATCCCCAGCAGAGGTCTCAGTCCAGCATGGCCAGGCTGAGTGACAAGTGCTAGGGGATTCCCCAGCTAGCATTCCTTCCAGTGAGAGGACAGCTGATAGGGAGCTGACTTTTAAATGTTGAAAAGTAAGCTGAAAGGTGGCCTCTAGCTTTCTCTTCCTTCTGAGCTTGGTGAACCTGCGTTAATCCCTAAGTTTCAAGCAATGTCACTTTATTAAACAACTTTTCCCATTTGTCCCCTAAACACTAAGGTGTTTTTGTCCCAAATGCTGCAGCAGGTCATCATCTCACCTTGCAGGTATGTTGCATGTTTGCCTACTTACTTACCTAGTTAATTTCCTTAGGTTTAAAGTGAGGTCCTTTGGCTTCTTCATATAGGAGAAGGGGAATCTGAGGGGAAGGTGGCATCCTGGATTCCCTTCTTTTTGGCAGTGTCTAGGTGACTCTGTAAAACTCCTGAGACAACTACGTACACTGGCTTGGTTGAAGCTTAAGGGCACATCTTCACTGCAAAAAGGAGAGGGACCTGTCTCCATGCACCATGTCAGTAGTTTCTGCCCCTGCTTTTCTCCATTTTAATGTAGTTTCTTGTGTGTTCTCTCTATACCTAGTCACCATTCTAACATAATGCCATCATCCAAAAGTCCCTTATTTCAGACTTATTTACTCACAGTAAAATAATAGTAAAATTTAAAGACCCTATTTCCTAGACAGATTACTTACAATTTCAACTGCCCTGGTAGTCCAGATTTCTCTAAGGGGAATCAGAGTGCTGAGTGAGCTGAGTTTCAAATTTGAGAACAAGCTGAGCAAACAGAGTCCCTAGTTACACTGGAAAAGTGTATGAATTCAGCTAATTTTCCTTTCTTTCAGGAAGAGGTGCATAAAGGTGTGAAGGAACAAGAGACCTGAAAAAGCACGAAGATATAGTGGTGCCTGTGGATGGACCAGGCCTGGGATGACTGTGTCTGCACATGAGCAGAATTTTGAATGAATCTGTCTCTCTGCCTCTGCCTCCCCTCTGTCTCTCTTTCTCTTTCAGTTTGCATGTACATCACAGGTACTCTCCCACTTGACTCCAACCTCCAAGCCTGCATTTCTATGGTCTGTTCTTGCCGGCTTTCAGTACACTCTTCTGGGTGTGAGCTTCTGGAATAAGATTTCAGTCCAGAGCCATGCATACCTGGCAGTACTTTGACCCTGTTCATCTCATGAGACTCAGGTTGGTTTCTCTAATGTGGCAAAAGGGCTTTGTGTCCTTACATGGGGGCAGCTGTGTGAGAGACAACTTACAAATGGTTGTTGAAGGAAGGGCGTAGTGAGATGGTGCGTAGAACAGACAGGGAGGCACATGTATACACATGTATACACATGTATACTGTTCAAGAGTGTCTGCACTGAGAATTGGGGTATCTTGGTAGAGATTCTGGGGTCCCCTCAGAGGCCTCCAGTTGTCACCCCTCCAGGGCACCAGGCTTCAGCCTGGTGCTTCCTTTTTCCTGGCTTTTCTCTGTTGAAGTATCTAGGCCTCATGGGAAATAGCAGAGTACATTTTTCCCCCTAGGGGAACAAGACTACTGGGAGACCTGAGTCTAAAGTATTAGAACCTTCTGAACATCCAGAGCCCATTTTGAGCCTCACAAAACTCTGTGAATTAAAACATTTCCCTTCCTTTCAGCTCCAGGTGGAGAATCCTCAGAAGGAGCAGCAAGATACATGAGAGAGCATGGAGAGATATTGGTGCCTGTGGATGGACGGAGCCTGGATGGACTTTGCCTGTGGATAGACCCTGCTTGATATGACTGCATCAGGACAAGAGCAGAAATTCGGTATGTTTGGATTTGATCTATCACTGGATTATTTGTGTTCGCTTCACCAGGGGCATTAGATTTCAACATAGCAAGTGCTTTGGTCTGATGCTGCTTCGGCTGTCAAGTATGTAATGGGGAGGAGTTGGGCACACCTGATCTTTGCTATGTGTGCACAGGGGTCAGGAGGCTGAGCCTGCCAAGCAGACTGATGAGATTTGCAGCAACAGGTGTGCTATGACTCCTGTTGGATCAATGATCCAGCTCAGGGTTATTTGGGGAACAGAGCACAGCTAACAGGATGAGATTGTATTCCGTTGAAAAGAACCAATGCGGACCAAAAGAGGGCACAGGATGGGCACCTTCCTGATAGGCAAGGTTGACACTGATGCTGAAGGAGAGCTGAGAGGAGGAAGCTAAGGACTTCTGATTCCACTTGGACCAGTGTCCAGTGAAGAGGGTGGGTGGGAAGAGAAATAGTGTTAATTTTCATATTTTCTCAGTCCTTTCCTTTTTTTGTTTTTTTTTTTTTTGTAGGCATATGTTTGTGAGTGTGTGGTGGTACTGGCACTTGAATTGAGTGATTTTCTCTCTGTGTCTCCTTTTCTCTCTCTTCTTTCTCCCCATTTCCTGCCTCTCTCCCCTTTTCCAGCTAATTTCCCTCCAGGCCATTCATCTCCTCTTCTTCCCCTTTCCCTCTTCTCTTTCCTGTTCTCTTCCTCTTCTCTTCCCTTCTCCCTTCCTCTGTCCTCATGAATCTGTCTTTTCTCTCCTGCCTCTCTAGATCTTTCTCTTTGAGTTTGCATGTTCATAGCTGGTGCTGTACAAGCTGAGTCACACCTCTAAGCCAGGATTTTTCTAGTTAATTGCCCAGGCTGGCTTTAACAATGGTCTTCTGGGTGTTAGGTTCTGGAAGAGTTAGGATTACAGATATGATCCTCCACAATCAGCAATGCTTTTGACCTTGTTAAACTGGTGTAGGACAGGATGGCTTCTCTGATGTGACAAAAATGATTTGTGTAGTTATCTGAGGGACAGGTGTGTGAGGGACACCTTGAAAATGGTTGAGGAAGGAAAGGTGTGGTGGGCTGCTGTGCCGAATGCACAGGATGAGAAGGACGTGCACAATTGAAGGGTGTGAACACTGAATGATGTCCTATCTGGGTAGATTCTGTGAGTTCCCAGAGTCCCCCAGCTAACACCACCTTCCCCAGGCTTTGGGCATGGTGCTTCCTTCTCCCCTTCAGTTCCCATGAGAAGACTCTAAGCCTCATGGGAGAATAGCAGGGCCTAGTTGTTGTTCTTGGGGTATCAGAGTGCTGGGGAGGAGCATTCTGAACATCCAGAGCTCATTTTTGAATCACAAAAATGTATGAATTAAAATACTTTTGCTTCCTCTCAGCTACACGTGGAGAAATCTGCGAAGGAGCAAGAGGCCTAAGAAAGCATGAAGATATAGGATGGACCCTGCCTGGGATGACTGCATCTGGACATGAGCACAAATTGGGTAAGATTGGATGTGATCCTCCACCCCTGGGTTATTAGTGTTGGTTCAGCCAGGGACATTAGATCTGCACACAGAGGCAGTTGCTGAGGGCTGATGCTGCCTTTGGTGACAAGTGTGTAATGGAGGAGTTAGGCCTTTGCTATGTATACACTGGGATCAGGAGGCTGAGCCTGCAGAGAAGACTTGAGATTTGCAGCAAGAGATGGACTTAGGGCTCCTGTTGGATGATTAGTTCAGGTCACGGCTATTTGGGGTACAGAGGTCAGCAAACAGAATGAGCTGGGATTCTGGTAAGAGATGCACTGAGGGCCACAAGAGGACAAAGATGGGTACCTGGTAAATGACAGGATGCACACGAAATCTAAAGAGAAATGACAGGAGCCAGGTTATGAAGGGAGCTGAGGACTCCTGAATTCCACATGGACCAGTGTTCAGTGAAGAGGGTGGGTGGAAGGAAGTATAGTTGATTTCCATGATTCCTCCATGCTTTTTTCCATTTTTGTTTGTGAGGGGAGCTTGACCTCAGTGCTTCTTTCTTATTCTCTTTCTTTTTCCCATTCCCTCCTCTACCATCTCTCTTCCCTTGTTTTCTTTCTCCCCATAACTTCTCCTATTCTACTTCCCCTATCCCACTTCTTGTTCCCTTCATGCACACTTCCATTCCTTCTCCTCTTCCTCCTCCTCTTGAATCTGACTCTGACTCTCTCTGGTTTCCCCTCCCTCTCTCACACTTTCTCTTTTTCAGCTTTCATGGTCATGGCTGGTTCGCTATTACTTGAGTCACACCTCCAGACTTGGAAGCCTCCAAATAGTCAGTCTGCAAACCTCCAAAGGGGAAGGCTTTTCCTTTTGCTTCCTTCCTCCTCTTCTGCATGCCTCTCCAGTGGCCTATCCACCGGCCTCAGGCCTCTTCACAGGGCGGCCCTGCTCGGCTCTGCTCTGGTAGGAGCCTCTTGCTGTCTGTCTCTTCCCAGCCCCTGCTCCTCAGAACCGACAGCCTATATATGGGCTGGGCCCCTCCCCCACTCCAACTGCTGTAACAGTTTCAACCTCCACTCATGCCCGGTCCCCAGAGAGGCCACCAGCTGACACCCTTTCCCCAGAGCACCAGGCTTTGGGTGTGGGGCTTTCCCTTGGCAGTTACCATGGGAAGACTATTGGCCTCATGTTAGAGTAGACCCTAATTTTTCTGCTGGGTGAACCAGCTTGCGGGGGAGCTGATGTTCAATATTCAAACATTGTGCACACCAAGAGTCCATTTTTGGTTTGGAATCACAAAGTGTATAAATTACAATATTCTCCCTTTGTTTCAGCTAAACATGGTGAAATATGTGAAGGCTTGGAGATATAGTGGTACTTGTGGATGGCCGGGGCCTGGATGGACTCTGCCTGTAGACACATCCTGCCTGGGCTGACTGCATTCCCACATGAACAGAAATTCAGGAAGATTCGATATGAGCCTTCACCACTGCCATATTTGTGTTGGTTCAGCCAGGACATTAGCTTTGCACAGACAAGCTATGCGGAGGGCTGATTCTGCCTTTACGTGACAAGCGTGTGATGGGGAGGAGTTGGGCAGACTTGGCCTTTGCTATGTGTGCACTGGGAATAGGAGGCTGAGCCTGCAGAGCAGACTGATGAGATTTTCAGCAGGAGGAAGGCTGGGGCTTCATTGCTCCAGCTCAGGGATATTTGAGTAGCAGTGATTCCCTCAAAGAATGGATGGGATTCTAGTGAGAGAAGCAATGAGAGTCACAAGATGGCAAAGATGGGTACATGGTGAATGACAGAGTACACAGTAATACTAAAGGAGAAATGACGGGATCCAGGTTATGAAGGGAGCTGAGGAATCCTGGATTCTATGTGGACCAGTGTTCAGTGAAGAGGATGGGGGGAGGGAAGTAGTGTTGATTTCACTATTTATCAGTTTTTTCCCTCTTTCTTTGGTTGTGTATGTGTATGTGAGTGTGTGCTGGGGCTTGGGCTTGACCTCTGTGCATTTTTTCTTATTCTCTTTCTGTTTTCTTCACTTCACGTTCTCCCATTTTCCCTCCTTATCCCCCCCATCATCTCTCTTCCCTCCTCTTCTAACCTATACCATCTCCTCCTCTACTTCCTCTTCCCCTCATCTTCCTCTCCTCTCTCCCTTCCAGTACCTCTCTCTCTCTTCCTGTTCTTGAATCTCTCTAAGACTGTTCACACAAGGCTAGAAGTCCACTACTTAGAGCCACAGTGCCACTTGGTTTTCTGATGGTTAATGGAAGTTGTCTCATTTTCCTGCCAGGGCTGGCTTTGATCCAGGTCCTCAGATCTCATCCTCCTGAGTAGCTAAGATTTCTGATGTCGCTATGATTTCAGATGTGAGCCACCAGAACCCAGCCAGAGGTGAACTTTTGGTTCAGTCCTGACCTCCTGCACATGAACTGCAACACAGGAGTGGTTTTCTGTCACACCTCCATTCAACATTCCACATTCCTCTATCTCCGGTGCAACATTCTCATCTTCCTCTTTGCACCTTTCTGCAAAGTCATCTAAATCTATGCCGCGGACCGGGTTCTGTCGGGAAGACGGAGGATACCTAGGGGAGGAACCTGGAATAGGATGGGGAGATGGCAAACAGACAACTCACACACATTAGGAGTGGATGCTGAGTGCTGAGCGCTGAGTGCGATTTAATGCAGAGGATAACAAACTTTTATAGCAAAAAGTCTCCATAAGAAAGGGCAAAAGGTTACATAATCTTGCTGCATGGCTTCATTCTTGGGCGGTCACCAGCTGATCACCTGAAAGGGCAAAAGGTTACACAACCTTGCTGCAGGGCTTCATTCTTGGGTGGTCACCAGCTGGTCACCTGATAGGCACTTGTTTCCGGCTTATCTCTAAGAAATATAATGGGTTTCGACGTTTGTCACCATTTAACCATTATCTTATTTTTATAGAGGCCTTAATTGTTCCCATAGGATTTTTCCTTCCTGTTCCTTCTTTAATAATAAGCACCAAGGAGACTTAGATCTAGCAAGTCTCTTAGTAAATGAAAGAGTAATAGGAAGTTCTTTCTCCAAAGTAGTTATCTCAGCAATTGCCATACATTCCTTCTGTTTTAGCTGAGCCTACTGCTTCTTGTAAGTCCCTTACAAACAATTCCTTCTGCTGAAGTGACTTTGTGAAACCCCCAATACTTTTATATTTGCTTATGGCTTTTCTTCTAGCCTCCATAAGAGGGGGTTCAGGGTAGCACTTAACTCTGGTGAGTTAGTCATATTTTTAAGACACTCATCAGATATTGGAGTCGTCAACACTCTTAAGAAAGAGCTTTAAATAAGGGAACGTTGACAATGAGTAAGTACAAAGAGCAGTAGAAACAGTAAAAGATTAATAGGCACTCTTATGAGGAAAAGATAGGCAGAAACACATCTTTCCCAGGGGTTTGCCAGCCTTTTTCCAGGAGTAGGCCTCTTAGAAGCCCTGTTCTCCGAGGTAGACTTCGGTGAAGTCCCAAAACTTGGAGATAGGTTTCTGTAAAGCCCCATTCTCTGAGGTAGACTTCGGTGAAGTCCCAAAACTCAGAGATAGGTCTCTGAAGCCCCTATCATGGTCTGATGGATGGTTTCCCATGCTAAGCAGACTCCACTGGAGTCGGCGTGGCAAATCTAATTATTAGGTCCTCTCTCAATTTTCCAAAACACTAGCTAGCATTCCCATTCACTAGTACCTGTTTCATGTAGCTATTTGCTAGAAAGTAAAAGCTTTGAGCCTAAGTGGCTTTGGTATCTCTTTGGAAAATATGTAGCAATTTGTAGTTTTCCTAAACACCGTACTGAAAGAATGAAAACATTATTCTACTTGGTGATAGAAAGTTTGACATTTAATCTCAATTTTTCTAGAATCTGATCACAGCCTAAACTGCCACTGGGAACGTCCCTAAAAATGTCCTAGAGGTGGTATTTTCCTTTCCAGGCATTGGCATGAGAAGTCTCAGCTGATGGTGAATATACAAGTTTGCCAACACCACAAAAAAGCAGTTGGTTTCAACCTACTCAGTGAGAGGGGGAAAAACACACTTGAGTTTTATTACAACCCCTCCTTTATTGTGCAGAAGTGGGAGAAAAGGATAGTTGTCACTGAAATACTGTCCTGTGTAAGAAGACAAGCAGGACTCTAAACAGGTATATCAGACCTTGAATCTAAGGCACTGGTGGCTCACACCTATAATCCTAGCTACTTGGGAGGCTCAGATGGTGAGGATCAGGGCTCCAGGCCAGCACCAGCAGAACATTGGCAGATGTTGGCCCTTGTGGTATATACCTATTGTGTGTAAGCTACAATATGAGGCTTAAAATAGGGAGATTCAACTGGGCTCCAGGGCATTAGTACACTTGTAATCCTGGCTATTCAAGAGGCCTAGATCTGAGGATGTTGGTTTAAAACCAGCCCAGGCAGGAAAGTCTGTGAAACTCTTATGTCCAATAAACTACTCTGAAAAAACTAGGAGTGGTACTGTGGCTCAAGTGGTAGAGCGCTACTTTTGAGCAAAAGCACCCCGGGTCCTTGGCCCAGGCCCAAGAGTTCAAGCCCTAGGGCCAGAAAAAAAAAGCACTCATTCCAATGCATTACAGATAGGTAATGAGACTCAATCCAAAACGTAGTCAAAGCCAAAGCCAGGTGCCAGTGGCTCAGACATGTTACCCTAGCTAGTCAGGGGGCTCAGATCCTTGGATTGCAGTTTAAAACCAGCCTGGGTAGGAAAGTATGTGAAAGTCATCTCCAATAAACTACTCAGAAGAAGCCAGAAGTGGCTCAAGTGGTAGACTAGTAGCCTTGAGCTAAAGGGCTCAAGGACAGCACCCAGGTCCAGATTTCAAGCCCCAGGACTGACCAAAAAAAGAAAGAAAGAAAAAAACCCTAGTAAAACAGTGCAAAAAGCCACACTTCTCCAGACCTGAGGAAATCTTATAAGACTAAAAAATTATCTGAAGAGGAAATAAAATGGCCAATAGACAGATGAAGAAATGCTCAACTTCTCTAGCTATAAAAGAAATGCACATCATTACAACATTGAGATTCCACCTTACCCCAGTTAGAATGGCTATTATCAAGAAATCTAATAAGAAGAGATGCTGGAGGGGATGTGGCCAGAAGGGAACCCTACTGCATTGTTGGTGGGAGTGTAAACTTGTTCAACCACTTTGGAAAGCAGTATGAAGGTTCCTCAAAAGACTCCACATAGAGCTCCCCCATGGCCCAACACTCCCACTTTTAGGCATTTACCCAAAAGAGAATAAACAAGGCCACACTAAAGCTACTAGCACCACTGTGTTTATCACAGCATTATTCACTGCAGCTAAGATATGGAACCAACCCAGATGCCCCTCAGTAGATGAATGGATCAAGAAAATGTGGTGGTATAAATAACACAATGGAATTCCATGCCTCTGTCAGAAAGAATGACATTGCCCCATTTGGTCAGAAATGGAAAGACTTGGAAAGAATATTAAGTGAAGTAAGCCAGGCCTAAAGAAACATAGGTCAGATGGTTTCCCTTATTTGCAATAACGTGTATGTCTAGGCCACGCAGAAAAGGTCCAAAGCTATGTACATATGACCATATAAGATGATGCTAAGGGAAATGAACCCCAAGGGAGGGACACAAAAGGTTTTATCTTTGTTGTTGTTGTTAATATACTTATAATGTACTATGTGGTTTTTTTTTGTTTCTTTTGTATGTTCTTCCTCCATGGTGTAACCCGTTTTCACTGTATTTGATTCCGGTGTCCTGCATCTTGTATATACATTTTTCTAATTCTGGGAAGGGATAACAAAATGCTGAAATAAGGATAAATATGTATAAGACACTATATTGAAAATGAACTTTACAATTGGAGGGTGGGGAGGAAAGATGTGGGGTAGGGAGGGATGGTAGGAGAAAAAGGAGGGGTAAAAATGCTCCATAGGAAATGTATTCATTACCTTACTGTAATCCCTCTGTACAGTATCTTTACAATAAAAAATATTTTTTAAAGCCAAACTTTCTTTTTTTTTTTTAAGTACGTTTGGTGACTCATGCCTGCAATACAATGGTAGTAGATGGAGATCAGGAGGATCATGCAAGATTCAAGGTCAATCTTGCCAAAAAATAAATATAATTTTTAAAAGAAGCTAGCAAGACCCCATATCAACAAAAAACCTCCATCTATGAGAATAGCATTAGTAGAAGGATGAGGTTACAGGCCAGCCATAAGACCTTCCTGAAAAATAAAGCAAAAGAGAACGGGGTACATGGCTCAATTTGTTGGCTCATGAGTTCAAGGCCCTTAGTTCAAATCCCAGTCCTGTGCAAAAAAGAAAAAGTATCCTTGTTATCAGATCCATATTAGACTTTGGGGGACAGGCCATCTAGCTGAGCCCAGAGGACCAGGATGGGAGGGGGAGGAGAGCAGCCAGGAAGCCTAGCAAGAGGTTCTAAGGGGAGGGACCTTCCAACTCCAGGGAGAGGCTCCCCAGGCAGGGCAGGTGGGCGGGGCGCGTTGGATGGGCGGGGCATAGGAGCTCTGAGCAGGGAGAGTGGGCGGGCACTCGCGAGGACACGCCCCCGATTCCTTCCAGGGTTTGCCCCCCCCCAACCACAGCACCTTGCCCAGAGAAAGAAAGCTAGGGGGCGGGGCCCCGACGCCTTACGTCATCGTCCCACGCCATGGCTTCCCGTTCCCGCCCCGTCCCCGCCTGGCACCGCGAGCTTTGGCTGCGCGGGAATTTCCAAAGCCTGGGATCCGACCCTGCGCGCGGCCCAAGGGAGACCCGGAGGTGAGTGGGCGGGGCCGGCGGCGAGCAGGACGCGCCAGGCTGTCTCTGCGCAGCCGCCGCCCGGCCCCGCCTGTAATCCTGGGACTCCTGAGACAGAGGAGGAGGATCGGGAGCTCCTGGCCCGCGGGGGCGAAGGTGGGGAGCCCGGATTCCAGGGCTTGCGCGGGAAAAGCCCCGGCCCCGGGGGAGGGAGCGGCCGGGCCGGGCCTGGGTGCGCTTGGAAGGGCGCTGGGAGGGGCGGGAAGGTGCAGGTGCGTGGGGTCTTTCCTGTCCAGGCTTCCTTGGAACCATGATCCTCAGATCTCTTGAGTAGCCCAGCTTAAAGTATAGGGTTTTTTTTGTTTGTTTGTTTGTCTGTCAGTCATAGGGCTTGAACTCTGGGCCTGGGCTCTGTCCCTGAGCTCTTTTTCCTCAAGGCGAGGGCTCTACCACTTGAGCCACAGGTGCCACTTCTGGTTCTCTGGTAGTTTCTTAGAGATAAGAGTCCCCTGGACGTTCCTGCCTGTGCTGGCTTTGAACCACGATCCTCAGATCTCAGCTCTCTGAGTAGCTAGGATTGCAAGTGTGAGCCACCGATGCCTGGCTCAGGATATAGTTTTGATAGTGAAAAGATGCTGTCCAGAAGTCAACCTTGCCTTCACTGGTCCCGGCTCTGCAGTCTTCTTCAATCTTGAAAATTGTTGAGATTTTCTTGACTGTTTTCAAGAGTATATGCCACTTCTTTTTTATGGACTGTTCTTCCACTTAGTCTTGTCTGAAGTTTTATCATGATTTGACTTGGGTCTTGCATGGTTGGCAGGACCGTCACTAAGGGACACTGTGTGCCTCTCACTGCATCCCACCAGGTGGCTGGGGACATCAGTTTGTCCCAGCAGTTAAGTAGATAATTTAGATCACTTGAAGATGGTCACATTTGCCTGTTTTTCTACTGTAAAAATTCTCCTCTCCCTTTGTAACTGAGTGATGTGTGGGAAAACACATAAGGCTGTGGGAATATCCCATTCCTCACACCACTGACAGTTGACTTATGTATTTACATATTTCTTCATGTCTGAACTGGCTAAGGGATTCCTGTTGTATGCATCAGGCTATAATTCCACTCCTGTCATGGTTTTGATGTGCATATGGTTCCAGATTTGGCCAGTGGGAGCCCCTTCCAACAGATTTTTATTAGTGCTTTTATTTAATTTAAATTTTTGCCAGTCCTGGGGCTTGAACTCAGGGACTGGGCACTGTCCCTGAGCTTCTTTTGCTTAAGGCTAGCACTTTACCTCTTGAGCCACAGTGCCACTTCCAGCTTTTCCTCTTTATGTGGCACTGCAGAATCGAACCCTGGGGGTCTGCATGCTAGACAAGCACTCTACTCCTAAGGCCTCATTAGTGCTTTTTTTTTTTCTCTCTCATACACAGGATTGATGTTTATTTAGTACCTTCCATGCTCTGGCCTTTGAATCAACTATTATCCCAGGAGCTGCGTCTGGATGGCATTTAGAAACCAACATCTGAGAATTAGGTGTGGTCTTTGCTTTTGAGGTATTATTGTTCCTAGGCTCTTTTGGAGAAGAGAACTGGAAAATATATAAAAGGAACATAGAAAATACATGTATGCATGTATATGGGTGTGCAGTGATATCTACAACTCCATATATACAACTCCATATACACACATTTAAATTTCTGTTAATTTCTTTTAGTAGTACAGAAATGTAAACTCAGTACCTCTTGCTTGCTTGGCCAGTGTCCTACTAATTGAGCCCCCCTTTAAGCCCTACTTTTTGCTGGTTAGTTTGGAGGTGACGTCTAATAAACTTTCCTGCTTGGACTGGTCTCAAACTTCAGTGTTCAAGCTCTTAGCCTTCTGAGTTTCTCACCACCTGATTTGTACACCAATCTATGTATATATATCCATTTCCTGTGATGTAAAATAATGTATTTGGCCTTTTCCCATGGTTCCTGACATAGAAATCCAAAAACACTCATGCTTTCCTGAGTATCAGGGGAGGTAGTAGGATCTTTGGTCATTGACCCTGGTTCCTCAATCAGAGCTCGGAAGACCTTAGTAATTTCCTGAGTTATAGTAACATCTGACCCAGAGCTACAAAATCCTTTGGAATTTCCTTTCACAAGAGCATGTTCTAAGAGGTGCAACCCTTGATGTACTCCTGGAGAGCCTCAGGATGGGAGATGATCTTTTCATGATGGACTGGTAGTGCAAACCTGTAATCCCAGCATTTAGAAGGCTAATGCAGAAGGGTCTTGAGTAAAATGATCTTTTAAAAAAATCAGGTACATTTTAAAAAATAGGTACATTATTTGGGGATTAGCTCCTAATTTTGTTTTTTGGTTTCATTAAATTTTATAATGTCTGTAAAATTTTATATTTGCCAAGAGATTCAAACCTGCCTGATGAACCCATTCTCTCTCTATTGCTCTGTCTCTGTCTTTGTCTTTGTCTCTGTGAGTCTGTCTATCTCTCTCTCTCTCTCTTTCCCTCTCTCTCCCTCTCCCTCTCTCTCTGTCTCTGGATGATATACATGGTTGCCATGGTAGCAGTAGCAGCATCCTCCCATGTGTCCAGTGTCCTTGGCATTGGTCTGCTAGGCCTCTTGGAAGAGTAGTAGAGTATTCCAAGCTCTCACAGAGACTTGATTCTTGTGACCATTTACCAGTCCCTTACACAGTAGTTCATTCATTTCAGGAGGCATGACTAGCGCTGTGAGCTGCTGTGCGCCCATCAGGCCCGGCAGAGTCCTCCATGGAGCACAGCCAGGCTGAATGCCTGTGCTACAGGATTCTGCAGCTGAGATTAAGGTCAAAGCACCTCTGACACTGAGCTGGCCTTCCCAGGCTGAAAGGCAAGTGGAAAAGTAGCCTGAAGCTGTCTTTACCTTCAGAGGTGGTAGGGGTTGCAGCTTGATCACATGGTGACTTCACCAGACAACCCTTCACCTTTGTCCTTTGAGGTGTTTTTGTCCCAAATGCTACAGCAGGTAATCACCTTACCTTCCATGTATGTGTCCTGTCTGTTTATATACGTATTTGTTTTATTTACGTTTGAGCTGAAGCCCATAGATCTGAGGGTCAGGAGGCATCCTGGACTCTGCTTCTCCTTCTGTGGTCTCTAGATGACTGTGTTCAACTCCTAAACACACTAGTTACACTGGCTGGGTTGGAGCATAAGGACAAGTCTTCATTTGGAAAGAAGAGGGACCTGTCTCCATGCACCATGTCTGTAGTGTCTGCTCCACTTTCCTCCATTTCAATGCCATTTCTTGTTTTCTATAATCCTCTACTCATCACTATCTCAACATAAAACCATCATCCAGGAGGACCCCATTATACACTTATTTGCTCCCAGTGGTAAAAGATAAAGCATATATTTTAAAGACCCTAATGCATACACCCTGTAGTGGTTATTGCAACTTCCCCTGTTAGCCCAGGTTTTCTCTTCGGGTAAACAGAGTGCTGTGAGTGCTGAGTTTCGAATGTGAGACCTCTGTCAACATGCAGAGCCTATTTTTGGAATCACAAGTATATGAATTAAAATATTT
Organism: Dipodomys ordii; assembly: GCF_000151885.1. Lineage (NCBI taxonomy): Eukaryota > Metazoa > Chordata > Mammalia > Rodentia > Heteromyidae > Dipodomys > Dipodomys ordii. The sequence continues at coordinate 2,081,390 of NW_012267393.1, read as the reverse complement.
TCTCTTCCTTTCAGTGAGAGCTGGAGAAACCTCTGAAGGAGCAGGAGACCTGAGAGAACATGGAGGTATAGTGGTGCCTGTGGATGGACCAGGCCTCTGTGGACTTGGTCTGAGGATGGACCCTGCCTGGGATGACTACTTCTGGACATAAGTGGAGATTCAGTAAGTTTGGATGTGATCTTCCACCACTGGGTTATTTGTATTGGTTCATCCAGGGCCATTAGATTTCCACACAGAGGAGGGCTGATGCTGTCTTGGGTGACAAGTGTGTGATGGGGAGGAGGTGAGCACAGCTGGACTTTGCTCCTTGTTCACTGGGGTCAGGAGGCTGAGCCTGCAGAGCTGACTGATGACATTTGTAGCAAGAGGAGGGCTGGGTCTCCTGGTGGACAGGTGCAGTTCAGGGTTATCTGGGGAGCAGACCTACCCTCAAAGAATGAGGTGGAATTCTGATGAGAGAAGCAGTGAGGGCTGAAGAGGGTAAAGGACGGGTGCTTAGTGAATGACAGGGTTGACACTGATGCTGAAGGAGAGCTGAGAAAAGGAGGAAGGTCATGAAGGGAGCTGAGGAATCCTGAACTCCTCATGGTCCCGTGTTCAGTGAAGCGGGTACGTGAGGAGGGAAGTACTGTGAAATTCCATGATGTTTCCATGCCTTTGATTTTTTTCCTTTTTTGTGTTTGTGAGTGTGTGCTGGTACCAAGGCTTTATCTCAGTGCTTTTTTGCTTAATTCTCTTTCTGTTTCCTTTTACTTCACTTTTCTCTTTCACCATTCCCCACCTTTCCCTCTCTCTGCCATCTCTCTTCCCTCCTCTTCCTTTACCTCATACTGTCTCTTAATCTGCTTTTCCTTCCCTTCATCTTCTCTGTCTCTCATCTCTCTGTCTCAGCCTTTCTTTTCCTTTCTTTCTCTCTTTCAATTTGTATGTTCATGCCTGGTGCTCTACCACTTGAGTCACACCTCCAGGTCTGCATTTTTCTAGTAAATTGAAGATGGAGTCTTCCCAGACTGGCTGTAACTGCAATCCAGGTGTCAGCATCTAGCATAGTTAGGATTACAGAGCCTCCAGCATCAGGCAGTGCACTTGACTTTGCTAATCTCTTGCGGCACAGGTTGGTTTCTCTGTTGTTAGAAGGGATTTGTGTACTTATCTGAAGGACAGCTGTATAGGTGACAAGTTAAAAATGGGTGTGGAAGGAAGGTGGTGTTAGTCTGCTGTGCAGAATGGACAAGGAGAGAAGGACATGTATGGTGCAAATGTATCAACCCCCTTAGAATGTCAGAACATGTGCACACTCAAGGACATGTGCACCCCCATTTCCTAGTGAAAGAGCAAGCAACTCCCCTTTGAACCACAGATCTGCTTCTGGTTTTCTGGAGGTTAATTGGAGAAAAGAATCTCATGGACATTTCTTCCCAGGCTGACTTTGAACTTTGATCTTCAGATCTCAGCCTCCTGAATTGATAGGATTAGAGGGGTGAACCTCCAAACCTGGCTGATTTTATTTTTTGATTTTTTCTTAAGGCTGAATAACATTTGACTGAATGTATATGCTCTCTTTTTATTAGTCCAATGATGTACACCTGAATAATTCACTGTCTTTATCGTAGTGGTGCTAGTGTAAATGGAACCTGCATGCAGACAAAAACTAATAACAACAAACAAATATTCCATCACTGGAGTCTGATGGCTCATGGAATCTTGCCTTGGTGGGAAATTGTATGAGATTCTTTTCTCTAGTTAACAACCAAATAGCTGGGAGTTGAGCTGTGGCTCAAAGTAGTTGAGCACTAACCTTGAGCTAAAGAGCTCAGAGAGAGCATCCTGGCCTCAAGTTCAAGCCCCACACCACCATCACCACCAAAAGCACTAAAAAATATTTGTGAAAATCAACCCTCACACACCTTACCCCTTTTGTTGTTTGGCTTGGAAAGAATATAAATAATTTCAAATTGACTACATTTGGATTCCAAAACAAGTGACCAACCCTTCAACAGAAAAGCAGGAGTGGGGAGTGAGGGGTGGTCTTCACGAACCCTCACTCCAAAGACCCTGAAATGAGCCGTGACACGAGGAGAAAGATCCACAGCCAAGTAAATGTACATGTGTTGTTGGGAGAGAGGACTCAGGACCCAGAAGTAAGTTCTAGCTGTTTCTACATTTTCTATTTGAAGCTGGTACCTTCCATGCACAGATGGGTTTCACCCACATGAATCTTAAGAGGAATCTGTAAGTCATTCATAAACTAACTTCCCACTACAGGGTGTTATGTCAGTGTCAGCCCTATTGACCTTCAGAACCCAATTCTCAGCATCACTGTTTAAAGAAAAAACAAGAACACTTGTTTTCCATACAATACTTCGAAAGCAATCTCGTTCCCCAGTTCTAAGCACCATAAAGACATCTCCAAGGAATAAGAGCACACAAAGCCTGTCAGATCCATTGTACAGAATGAACTCAGCTCCTGGCTTGAGCGAGCATGCACTGCCCTCTGCTGGTCACAGATAGGCAACAACTGACTCTTGGAAGACCTGAGACAGGGACTTTTGGTGAGCCCAGGGCTTTTGGTGTGACTGATGGTGCTTTTTTCTCCCTGTTCACCCAGCAAACTAGGTTTGCTCTGTTTCAGAAAGCAAACATTTCAACACTTATTATCCTCCCTTTGAGACATCGGCAATCTCTCCTGTTACCACCACTTTTATTTACTTATCCTCAGCACATCTGTTTATTCAGCAAATATTTTCTGATTGGTACTAGTAGTGTGCAGACTCTTTCTGGTTACTAGGAATGAATGTCTGTAGGAAAGATAGACATAATCTTCGTTTTGGTGTTTATTTTAGGGGTCCAGAGAACATGAATGTTAGTAATTATGGGCAAAGTTTACCAGTAGCAAGCAAGAGTGCCAGGTTCATATTTACTTCTCCCTGTAGATCTGAAACATGAAGGAAGTATGATATTCTTCCCACAGGGCCATTCTGGCTTTTGGGGGGCTTTTTTGTTTGTTTTGTCGATTATGGGGCTTGAACTCAGGGCCTGGGCATTGCCCCTGAGCTTTTTTTCTCCAGGTACTCTACTACTTTGAGCCACATCCCCACTTCCAGTTTCCTGGTGCTTCTTTAGAGATAAGAGTCTCAGGACTTCCTGCCCAGGCAAGCTTTGAACCATGATCCTCAGAGCTCAGCCCCCTGAGTAGCTAGGATTATAGGGATGAGCTGCCAACTCCAGGCTTCCCTTGTTATTTAAAATAGAATCTCCTAAATTGCAGAAGACTTTCAACTACAGTTGATTCAAAGTCCACTAGATGGCAGGATTGCCCACTTTAATGCCAAGGCATGCAGGGTCCCAGATTCTCCTTTACAACTCAACACAGAACATCAGCCCTTCTGACAACTCTGGGATGTCCACTTGACTTTTTTTTTTTAAATCAATGATCAGTCATTAAGAGTCAAGATACAGTGCTATCACAATTCCACCAGTTACAAAAAAATTGCTGTGGAGGCAAAAAGAAGTAGGGAAATAACAAGGTTAGTATTTCCTTCTTTTTATTGTGAAAATAGTGTACAGAGGGGTTACAATTACATGAGCAAGGTAAAGATTAGTATTTCTAACCTTGTCTCTAATCCTCTATTTTCCCTTCTTCATGGTCTGGTGAACTCTGAAGTGAATCACAAGTTTCCTCTCCTCACAACCCTTGATTTAGCTGGAGGACAGATTGCTAAGAGTGACAAAGGGGCAGGTGTAGAGGATTCTTTTGAGCTGGAAACAGAAGATAGTCTAAAGCTCTGGTCTGAAAAAGAACTGGGAGCCAATGGCTCATGTCTGTAATCCTAGCTACTCATGAGGCTGAGATCTGAGAATCACTATTTGAAGCCAGCTCAGGCTGCAAAAATCCATGAGACTCTTATTTCCAACAAACCACCAGAGAAGTAGAGCTATGGCTCAAAGTGGTAGGGAGCTGACCTTGAGCAAAAGAGCTCTGGGACAGACCCCAGGTTCTGAGTTCAAGCTCATGACTAATAACACAAAAAGAAGGGGAGCATGTTTTGTCACCATGGTTGCGTTGGTCAGCTTTGCTTTACTACAGTAACATACTTGAAGCAGTTAGCTTATAACTGAAAAGGTCCCTTAGCTACCTACAGTTTGTGGGTTCAAGTCCAACATCAAGTAGTCTCTTGCTTTGGGCCTCAGGCAAAGATTGCATATCCTGATAGGAACATGTGTCAGAGCAGATGCTCAGTTGACAGGCAGAATAGGGAAGCAGGAAGCTCTTGACCTGAAGACCTCCCCATAAAGACTCAACTCTTAAAGGGTCCCCAGCATCTCCAGTATTGGTGTCTTAGAGATTAAATCCTTAGCACATTCAATACCCAAACTATAGCAGTAACTTTGTCAGAGTGAGATCTTGAGAATTTTAACCTCTCTGAACCACAACATCTCCAAGGCAAAGTTATAAAACTAGCAGACTGTAATATCCAGTGATTATGAGAACTAAATAGTATCATAATAAGCATAAAGGAAGCCTACTAAAATAGAATTGGAGGCAGGCACTGGTCGATCACACCTGTAATCTTATAACAACTACTCAGGAGGCTGAAATCTAAGGATCACAGATCAAAGCCAGCCTAGCAGAAAAGTTCACAAGACTATCCCCAATTAATCGCCAAAAAGAGCCTAAGAGGAGATGTGGCTCAAGTGGTAGAGCACTGGTCTTGAGGGGAAAAGCTAAATGACAGCATGAGTTCAAGCCCCACTACCTCAGAAAAGAAATACCCACCGCCAATAAAAATAGCTATTTTGATTTAATGGTAATATTGCTGGGCTTTTTTCACATAATAAGTATGATCATTCATGTCATAGATTATGTTGTTGCTATTAATGATGATTGCCTCCAAAGAGTATTGAAGCATTTTTCAGATGAATATTCTTTAACATCAGCTGTCTCATCTATGCTGACAATTTTATAAAATACATATGCAAGTGAGTTCAGTCAAAAGCTCACACATAGACTGAATTCAATATAGGCTTTCTGACCATATAGCTAGGAGTTTAATTGATAGACTTTGTGGTGTAGACAGAATGAATCACATGACCTCTGTTTTATATTTCTCCCCATTTCCGTGCCTTGCCAGTAATGGAGTGTTAATGTTTGCATCCTATGAAAAAACAGATCCTTCCACTCTTAGCCCAGCAGCTCTAATTTTTTTGTTGTTGTTGTTGTTTTGTTGGTTATGGGGCTTGGACTGAGGGCCTGGGCACTGTCCCTAAATTCTTCTGCTCAAGGCTAATGCTCTATCACTTTGAGCCACAGCTCCACTTTTGGTTTGCTGCTGGTTAATTGGAGGTAAGAGTCTCACAGACTTTTCTGCTTGAGCTAGATTGTTACTTGGATTCTCAGATCTCAGTCTCCTGAGTAGCTAAGATTCTAGGCATGAGCCACCGGCGACGGGCCTGCGTCTTTTTGTCTTATATTAGCATTGCTCAGAGGGCATGGAACAGGTTAAGAAACCTTTCTGCCAGATGGAATTCTGTTTGCCCCGGTTCCTGTGAGACACACTGGGGAACCCTCCTGTTTGCCATTCTTTTCTGAAGACAATGGTTACTCACCATCCCTGGGCAGTCCCAGAGGCCTGGGATGCTTAGTGGTGACACTGCAAGTTCCCTAAATGACAAATACATAAAGGAAAGAGGGGCCATGGTTTCATTCTGTCCACCTGTCCCGAATGCAGCACAAACGGCAGGAAGAAAAAAAACAATGTCAAGAACAGTGGTGGAGTGTGAATCTCAGAAGAGCAAAGCCAGTGAAAATGGTGTAGCACGATGAGGGTGAGGAATGGGTACTGTTTCTTCTTTGGGGTGTTACTGGGGTTTCTGCATAGGTCCTCTGTAGCCAAGTCATCATCTTTTGAATAGGTCATCATCATCATCCTCTATTGCAGTAGGGTCTTGTTTCCTGCCTGGACACATGGCTGGACCATCAGCAATCAATTGTCTGGTTTCCATCACCACTAGGAGGACTAGCGCCTACCACCTCTCCCAGCTTCTTTCTGTTGAGATGGATAAGTTTTTCCACCCAGGCTGGCCTGGAGCCTCAATGCTTCCCATCTCAGCCTCCCACACAGCTGGCAGGTTTAACAGTTGAGTCCCACTGTGGTTGAGAAGAGGTCTAAGTGCATGCTCAGCCTAGCCTCAAACTCTTGAGATCCTTTGGATCTCAGCCTCTCCCCAGTAGCTATGACGTCAGACAGGAGCTGCTGATGTCTGGCCAGTATTGTTAACTAGTTTAGAATTTGTGGGGAAGGTACAGAATCCTGGAATCAAAAATATTAAAAGCATACAAGTCTACGCAGTGTGATTCTTTTTCTAAGCTTTTATTTTATTGTAAAGATGCTGTACAGAGGGCTGACAGTTACATGAGTAAGGTAATGAGTACATTTCTTGTGGAGCATTGTTACCCACTCCTTTGTTGTTCTTCCACTCTCTCTTCCCTCCTGCACCCCACCCCCCCTCCTCCTCTGAAAGTTGTAAAGTTGATTTCCAACATGGTGTCTTGTGAGTACTATAGTTGCAATGGATCATCCTTTGTCCTTCTTTCAGCATTTTGTTTTGCTTTTCCCCTTCCCTTCCCCAAATGAGACAAATGTATATACAAGACAGAGTACCAGAATCAAAGAAAGTGATTACCAGGAAATGATGAGGGATACGCAAGGGCTCCTCAGATCCAGAAACACAACAAAGCAAAGAAAGGCTGGATCGCATTAAACTTTTGAGCTTCTACGTGGCAAAGGACAGAGCTAGCAAGATACATAGAAAGCCCACAGACTGAGAGAAGATCTTCACTAGCTATACAAAAGACAAGGTTCTCATAGCAAAAAAAAATGTCCTTAGACCTCAAAAACTTAACTCTCCCCCAATAACAAATTCCCCCCAAAGAAACAACTACCCCATCGATAAGTGGGCTAAAGAATTCAAAAGAGACTTTTCTGGAGAGGAAATAAGAATGGCCAATAGACACATGAAGAAAATGCTCAACCTCACTGTCCCTAAAAGAAATGCAAATCAAAATCACATTGAGATTCCACCTCACCTCAGTTAGAATGGCCATTATCAAGAAAACAAATAATAATAGTGTGATTCTTCTCTTATAGTAGGTGCTATTAAAAGAAGCTAGAAGGAATCCAACATTGTCTTAAAAGGGTCAGAAATAGAGATGGGCATGGTGACATTCACCTATAATCCCAGCACTCAGGAGACAGAAGGCAGGAGAATTATGAGTTCAAAGCCAGCCTGGGCTACAGAGTGAGACCCTGTCTCAAATGAAACAAAGTGTACGGAATAAGCTTGGCAAGGTAACATTTTACACACACACACACACACACACATACACACACACTAGTAGAGTTCCAACAGCCTATTTGGATCCAACTTCTAATCATAAAGCATACTTATATCTAATTTCTTCCTTAGAATTTTAAGTCTCTGGGTGAAAATAGGAAATATTTCAAAGTTCCTTCCGGTCCACTTTCTGTTTGTGTTTTCTTTCCATCCATCCCTCTCAACCCTCCCACTCCTGTTGTCAGTCGTTGATCTTATTGGTGGTGGTTGCAGGTCAGCTAGTCTCTGTTCTGGTCACACCCAGGAATCAGCCATCATAAGCATCCAGTGAATGAGGGCCTCAGCCACATCCATGCAAGGAGCACCTGTTCCCATCACCTCCCTTGGAAAGCTTCCTTTCCCTGTCTTCAGACTCAGTGCTTTCCTTATGGACCATACCTGCTCCAAAGCCTCTTTCTGCTCGTACATTTTCAACCTCACTAAACCTCCTGCCAAAATTAGACTCTTTCATCTCTCTTCTCCAGACTTGAGTCTGGATAGATGTAGCATATTGGATATCTCTTTCCTTGGTGGTCTGTCACTGTATCACCTACTACTTTTCCCCTAATACAAGACATGAGTGTGGGAAGTGATGCTGGCTAGGATTCAGGTTCATTTTTCTCTGCTGATGAAAGAATTAAAGATTAGGGAAAGTGACTAAAGCAGACAGTGTAAGTTTATTTAACAGCAAAAGAAAGGGGCTGGGAATGTGGTTTAGTAATAGAGTGCTTGCCTTGCATGCATGCAGCCCTGGGTTCCATTCCTCAGTACCACACATACAGAAAAAGCTGGAAGTGGCACTGTGGCTCAAGTGGTAGAGTGCTAGCCTTGAATAAAAGAAGCTCAGGGACAATGCCCAGGCCCTGAGTTCAAGCCCCAGTACTGGCAAAAAAAAAAAAAGCAAAAAAAAACCTAAAGCAGGTTGTTTGCCAGGAGGGGGTGGCTAATGCCTGTAATCCTAACTATTCAGGAGGCTGAGATCTGAGCATGGAGATTTAAAGCCAGCCCAGGCAGGAAAGTCGGTGAGACTCTTATCTCCAGTTAACCACCAGAGAACTGGAAGTGGCACTGTGGCTCAATGTTAGAGTACTTGCCTTGAGCTGAATAGGTCAGGGACATTGCCCAGGCCCAGAGTTCAAGCCCTACAACTGACAAAAAACAAAAAAAGCAAAAGAAACAGTAACACGAACAGTGACAGAAACATCCAAACAGACTCTGTATACAAGAATGGGTCTAGGAGTCTTATGTCTCCTGTCCATCCTGCCCGTACTAGTCCAGTATGTATAGAGCCTTGGCTCCTCCCTCTGAGGCATGGCCTGGTCCCAATTGGTGGGTCTAGGGTTAGATATGTGCTGCAGGGAGTCTCCTTGGTTCCTCTGTCTCTACTGAGTCATTACTGCACTGTGAGATTTGCATGCATCATCTTGCTGGGTCCTGCCCCTCAGGCATCTTGTTGAGTCCTCTCTCTGCCATATTGGAGCTGGTCCTTGCTGTTATCCTTTACCTAGCCAGGGAGGCCTAACTCCTTCATGAAGGAACGTGAAGGGATGCTCAGGCGCAAAGCTACCTAAGAGAAAAATCTCCTCTTAAGTAGCTACCATATTAGGAAACAAGGGGCAGAGAGAGTGGCAGATTGGCCTTAACTCCCCAATGTCTCTTCAGACTAACAGCAGTAAACATTGGTGGAAAAATGAGTCTTCATTCCATCTCTCTACCTCCAAATTAAGCATATTTCTTCATCAGTCTTTCTCTTACTCTCTCTCATTCTCATCTTCACTCCCAACCTCCATTCTTCCATGGCCTTTTAGCCCCCATCGCCTTTACCATGCCCTTAATTTTCTTCTGTTCTTCCGTGCATCCCTCAAGCTTGCTCGTGATTCCCAAAGGTAGGGCTTGGAAATATTCAAGACCTTGAGAAATAGAGAGGTTGATGACTCCTATGTTGAATGAGAAAGAGGGGGAGTAGATAAACCTAAATGCAGCCTTCAGCATGCGGAAACATGGCTCGTGTTTTCATTGGCCCCAGAATTGTTTCAGAAAGCAGGAGAATGTTTTTACTTATTTATTGTTGCAAAGGAGAAGTGTAGCCTTGGAGATTGGAAGCAAATGAACTTGCAAGGCATAGTCCTAGGTATCAATATCACTTCCATCCCATTTGTACAGTTGCCTAGTAACATGTGAGTGAGTCCCATCCGTCTCTGACCCACCTGCATGGTCTTGCAGCCTCTCTCCTGTGAGAGTCAAACTTGAGTTAGCCACAGTGCCAATCCCATTATTAACTGCCTTCTTTGCAGGTGAAAACAATGTTTTAGAAAATGCTCACAGGGCATAAAAGAGCAAGGCATGATTGGCTCTGAGAGATAAAGTGGGCTGAAGCTGTATTACAAAACTGTTATTTAAACGGAGTTGGCAACTTCATCCATAGTCACTCTCTCTTCAGGATGGACAGAAACACAGACTCCCAAAAACCAGTCTGGCAAAGAAAGCTCCATAGATGTCCAATGATTCTGACCTTTTATTCTGAAGACGAGACAGCTGAAGCCCCAGCAGGAAAGGGGACAGGTCCCATGGGGACAAAATCCAGGAGGTGGCGTCCATGCTGTGATAATGCTCCCTTGTCAGGCTGGTGTCATCTCTCAGTCTGTGCAAATCCAGGTGTTGTAAACTCCTAGGGAGTAGTCTGCGAAGAGATAAAAGGGGAAATGCAGTTCTTTGATCAGTTTCTCAGGAAGTGCTTAGACTCATGTCAGGCAAAGTGACATTCTTTTTCTATTGCTGGACTTTTCTGAATTTTCTTTTTTTTTGAGTCCGGTCATGGGGTCTGAACTCTGGGCCTGGGTGCTGTCCCTCAGCTCTTCAGCTCAAGGCTAGCACCCTACCACTTGAGCCACAGCACCACTTCCAGCTTTTTTCTTTTTTGCTTATGTGGTGCTAAGCAATCGAACCCAGGGCTTCATGCATGCAAAGGCAAGCGCTCTACCACTGAGCCACCTTCCCAGCCCCCTCTTGCGTTCTTAAATAGCATCTTTTTGTACAGATCATCCATGAAAACTTTACTTTGGGACTTAGCTATATAATAGCTACGTCTTACGTTCATGGAGCTGACCAAATCCATGTGCAGTTCACCTTTGTCTTATTAGAAAGAATTTGCATGGATACAATGAAACATTGTGTGATGTGTTCCTCAGGCAGTGGTAGGAATGGACCCACAAGTATGTGGCATCTCCATCCCTTCCATAAACTCCTTTCTCCAATCTTCCATCTTGTCTTGATTCCAGTAGGAATGGTAGGCATCTCTAAGGGAGGTATATCGGGCCACTGGACAAGTCAGTAGCACTATATTTTCACAGAATACATTTCCCTGATGTGGTACAAACTCTGTGTGTATCTGTAAGGGAAGGAGTCGTTGAAGAGGAGGCTGGAGGATTTACTGGGATAATTCAGGAAGGGTGTGATGGACTGCTGACACAGTAGCTGCAGGAGAGAAGATGGACAGTGTTCCCTTTGTGTGTGCTCAAGGAAGAGATAACAAGATAATGGTGAAGGACCTGAGATGTGGTAACAAGGGTTAAAAATTTGATCTTTACTGAGTCCTCATCCATTCCAAATTAGCTAGTGTGAGGATGCTAATATATGATCAATATTTTTTATGAAATGTCCCTTTACAGTCTAAACAGTCATTTTAAAGTCAAATGATTAGGAAGCTATAAAGAAGCATGTAAGGCCACGTGCCAGTGACTCATGCCTGTCACCCTAGCTACTCAGGAGGCTGAGATCTGAGGATAGCCATTTGAAGCTAGCCTGGGCAGAAAAGTCCCCATGAGATTCTTATCTCCAGTTAACCACTAAGAAACTGGAAGTGGCACTATGGCCAAGTGGTAGAGGGCTCACCTTCAGTAAAAGAAGCTCAGAGACAGTGCCTAGGCCCAGAGTTCAAGCCCCAGGACTGGCTAATTGTGTATATATACTACATATATATGTGTGTATATGTATACATGTGTGTATACATACATATATATATATATATACATACATATGTTCATGTATATAGATATGCATATATAGAGAAACATAGATGTATGCACAAAAGCATATAGGAAGCTATGGGCTCATTAATAGGAATTATGTGGAAGAAGAGCTTTTTTGGACATCCCAAGTCATTCTTAGACTATGGTTCCAACATATAATGAACCAAGCCAGGTGCTGGTGGCTCATGCCTGTAATCCTAGCTATTCAGGAGGCAGAGATTTGAGGATAGACATTCAAAGCCAGACTGAGGAGGAAAAGCTATGAGACATCTCTAATTAACCAGCAGAAGTCCTGAACATGGAGCTGTGGTTCAACTGCTAGAACGCTAGCCTTAAGGAAAAAAGCTGCTGGACAGTCAGGCCCTGAGTTCAAGCCCCAGTACTGGCATGAAAAAACCAAACCAAACCACACAGATTAATCACAGGGCAATGTTACTATCACAGACAGCTCACCTCTATACTCCATGAGCAGCCAGAAGAAATCTCCAAAATATCAAAGCCACCATATTGGATAATCTCTTTTTTCCCTAAAGAATTCATTTTATGTAATCCAAGACTTCAGTCAAACAAGAATCTCACTTTAAGGCTCATTTTAAAGTGGGATATAGTTAAGGTAAGGCAGCTAGAAAGGATTTCTCTCTCAGTAGTGGGAAGTTAAGAAAGAGAAGAAGAAGTGACACTAGAAGTTCTCTTTATGGTCCTCACGGATCATGAGGTGTGAAAAGAATCACTTGAATTTATGTGTAACAAGGAAAGACAGTGTGATTAATTTCCAGAAGGCCAATTAATGAGATTTCTGAACCGGGAGTTCAGCCTGCAATCCTAGCTATTCAGGAGACTGATATTCGAGGGACTGTGGTTCAAAGCCAGCCTAAGCAGGAAAGTGTGTGGAAAATCTTTGAGAGTCTTCTTTCCAATTAACCACCACAAAGCCAGAAGTGGAGCTGTGGCTTAAGTAGTAGAGGGACAGCCTTGAGTAGAAAAACTAAGGGAGAGTATGAGGCCCTGAGTTGAAGGCATAGTACTGACGGGAAGAAGGGAAGGAGGAAGGGAGGTAAGCAAAGGAGAAAAGAAGGAAGGAGAGTAAAATTGAATCACCGATGATAATTACTCATAGCGATTCAGGAATGTTGTGTGTTGTAATGACTTTTCTGTCACTAGAGGGCAGTGTTGAGTTTCCTAATGCAGGAATTACCAGGGTAAAATGGTGAGATCCTGCAGAGAGCTCATCAGAACTAGATCCTAATTTTTGCTCCACTAATTGCTCATTGCTGCTTTGCATCATTTTGAACTAAGTCTATTTAAAATATGGTTCATATTTATACAGTAGGTACAGGCGGCAACAACAGCAAAAGACCTATGCAAGTCTCTCCAAATGGGAAGCTAGATGGCCTTATTGAGTGGGGGATAGTCAAACAAGTTTTCATTATCTAGGGAAGTAGAGGGAAGCATGATTAAGATTGAGATTGTGTAATATGAATTTGGCTTCCATCCATGTCTAAGTGTGATCTTTCACGATAAAGGCTGGCTTATGTTCCTCTTCCATATCAGCTGTTTCATGGGCATCATTCTAGCATCCTGGCTGGGCAGGGGATATTTTCTTTGGTCCAAACCACGCGAGAGAGTCAGTTCATTGACATGAACTCCTTGCAATGACACAGATCTTGACTGTTTCTATCATCAGTATCTAATTCTAAAATAGAATGAAACTGGGGAAAGTCTGTGGGTTTTTTTGCTTGTTTTTGTTTTTAGTTTAGGCTGGACACCGGTGGCTCACACCTGTAAACCTAGCTACTCAGGAGGCTGGGATCTGAGGATCATGATTCAAAACCAGCCAGGGCAGGAAAGTCCTTGAGACTCTTACCTGCAAATAGCCATCAGAAAAGCCAGAAATAACTGTGCTTTTGCTGTGGTTCAAGTGGTAGATCATTAACCTTGATCAAGAAAGCTTAGGGACAGCACCCAGGCCCCGAGTTCTAGCTCTAGAATTGGCGCACACACAAAAAAGTGTTCAATGTTTTCAGAAGTGGTGAGGTGTGACTCAAAGTAGTAGAGAGCCAGCCTTAAGCAAAAAGCAGCTCAGGGATAGCATCCAGTTCAACAACAACAAATAGCCACATATATACATTGAAGGCAGCTCAAGATTTTGTCTTCAGATTTATTAGTATAGAACTGTCTCTCTTCTTGTGCATAGACTGTAAGATCTCTACTTAGTGTCTTCAGCTTCACAGATGTTTTAGTCTGTGAATCCTGGGGCTTCCCTCTGTGGGACATTGACATGCAGAGGGAAGGCCATTCCATGATTCCCACCCCCCCCCCCCCCCCCCCCCCCCCCCCGCCCCCAACCAGCCTTCTCCTTCCAGATCTCCTGCCTGGGACTTTCTTTATGAGCTCTGTCCAGTCAGAGTCCTGCAGATTAAGCGATACCTTGGGTAGGGTTATACCCAGAAAAGTTCCTTCTCCCATTGTCCAACTACTTCTCTCTTTAAAAAAAAATTATTTTGGCTATTCGTTAGGTCTTTATGAATCCTTTGTGCGCTGATGCTGGTGGCTCACTCCTATAATCCTAGGCTGAGGCCTAAGGATCTTGATTCAAAGCCAGCCCAGGCAGGAAAGTCTATGAGACTTTTCTCTCCAGTGAACCACCAAAAAGCTAGAAATGGAGCTGTGGTAGAGCACCAGCCTTGAGTGAAAAAAAAACTAAGAGACAGTGCCCAGACCCTGAGTTCAAGCCCAAGTACTGGAACAAAAATTAAAATATTTTGTTCTCTATTTGGTTCAGTGTTTAAATACTGTCTGTGGGAAGGGTAAATTTGTTAGAATCTTTGTTATAAAGATTAGAACATCACTAAGTTGGTATTCCTAGGTTTTAAGATGATTTGAACTAAACAGAAATAATGGCTTATAGATACCATGTCTCTGAGACACAGACATAAAATCTAAACCTTCTAGCACCTTTTTGTAAATTTGAAAAGATACATAGAAAAATAATTTCAATAGTCTATTTTCTTCAACTCAACTGATTGCAGGTGTTACTATTCCTACAAATCACCAGTACAACATTAAGACACTTTTCATTATTTTTACATTAAACCTGCAATATGGATAATAGATTTTCAGCAGCCTAATTTAGGTGCTAAATCTTCAACAGTTTAAAAGAAATAATATACTATGAAAACCATAGCTAAGTTCAATAAAAATTTTTATATTGCTTCTATTTTAGTTGGGCTTCAACTCAGGACTTAGGTACTGTCCGTTAGCTCTTTCACTCAAGGATAGTGTTCTACCACTTTTGAAATACAGCTCTACTTCTGGTTTTCTGGTGGTTAATTGAGGATAAGAGTTGCATGGACTTTCCGGTTCAGTCCGGCTTTGAACAACAATCCTCAGATCTCAGCCTCCTGGGTAGCTAGGATTACTAATAGGCATTAGAAACTAGCTCCTGGCTTCTTTAAAAGTTTTAGGGTAAATCAACAGAAAATAAAATAAAATTTGGTCACATGTTAATTGTCCCCAGCTGCTTGTGACTATTGGCTACCATATTGGACAAACTAGGCTTGGATGATAAAAAAGGATTATTTTTCATTTTTCATTTTTTTTTGCTAAACAAAGGAGCTTTGCTAGAAGACTTGTAGTATAATGTTACAGAAATTAAAATCTAATATGCCTATAATCACCTTTAAGGAAATGCAAGCTATGAATTACATCTTTCAATATTTTAATATCTATGGGGCAAAAAAAGTTCCCTGTGTGGGAGGCTGAGTATGAGAGGATTGTGATTTGAGGACAACTTGGGCACATAGCCAATGATAGCTAAAAGTAGGCAGATCTGTCTAGGGCTCATGCCAGGGTGGAAAGTGAGACCCAAGGCTTCACAGCAACCAGTGGGAAATCTGGGCTGGCAGGCTGGGTGGGATCATGCCAGTCTAGGAAATACAAAGCCCTGAGTTCAAACTCTATTATGGGAGAGAAAAAATATTCTCCCATTTTACAAAAATCTTTTGCTAATAGCAAAGCCAAATTAGTTTGCATAATGTACATCATTTGTGTGCAGAATATGTCAACAAATTACTGTTGTTTTAATAGAACACATGTTCCTCCTTCTATGAATTTGCCCTTTTGGGATTCATATTTAATAATATCCTGGCTGTAAAAGCCCACTGTGAAAGTGTTCCTTTTGTTGTTGTTGTTGACTGAATAATTAGAATGATGATGTTGACTGTTTAAAAAGTGACCCTTTGGTATTGTGCTTATAATTGCCTTCACTCCCAAGACAGAAGAGTGCTTGTATTGGCTGAGGTGATATTCCAGCTCAGTAAAATAACTCCCTTCTCATAAATGGTGATTGACTTGATAGAAAATTAAGCCATAAACTCAGAATTTAGGGAATGGTAACCATACCCTAAAAGCCTTTGTTTGATTTAATTTCCATGATTTAAAGTCTAAGATTTAATTTTTTTTAATTAAAAAAAATTTTTTTGGGTCCGGTCGTGGGGCCTGAACTCTGGGCCTGGGCACTGTCCCTCAGCTCTTCAGCTCAAGGCTAGCCTAGCTCTACCACTTGAGCCACAGCACCACTTCCGGCTTTTTTCTTCTTGCTTATGTGGTACTGAGGAATCGAACCCAGGGCCTCAGGCATGCAAGGCAAGCGCTCTACCACTGAGCCACCTTCCCAGCCCCTAAAGTCTAAGATTTAATGACTCATTGAATGGCTTATAGATTTTATTGTTATATCTGACCAAGTCTACTTATGCTGAATTCCATCAACCTCCAAATAAAAGTGGATAAGCTTATGTAACACCCACAAATTAAAGTTCAAGAGTCTAATATCTTAATGCAGAAAATTGTGAAGCTGCCCACCAACAGTGATGTTGCCTTGCATTATCTGGAGAGGGCCCAAATGCTGTACAAATGCTGCAGATATGGTTATACTCACATATGTGGCAGCTGGGCAAACAGAAAGATGAGCTATGAAAGAAAAAGGAAACTATTAGAGAAAAGCGCAAAGGTCAGGAGAGAGAAAAGGGAGCCATGGGGATGGTAATGAGGTGAATGTAATCAGCCTATGTAAATAGCTTTTATATCATAGATGTAAATATATTTATATACATATGCATTATATATAATAGTACATACATACTATAATATGTATGTACTAGAGTATATACATACTCTGTGTATCACGTATGCATTACATACTATATAAAATACATATAGCATATGTGTACTACATATTATAGATACTCTATACTATAAACATATGTATGTATGTATACTATATATACTATATAGAGTATATATTACAGTATATATTAAGTACTTTTTATATTACTGTATATAGTATATACTATTTATACTATATACCTTTATATACTATATACAGTACCTATATAGTATATATTCATATACTATATATAAACATAGTTTATACATTTATGTGTATATTTTAAATATATAATATGTAGTATATAATACAATGTGTATATAATATACTATATAACAATACAGCATAATATATAATAATTTGTAACTATTCTATGCATCATAGATATGATATATGCATGATATAATATAATATATGATAATATAGTGTATTATGTGTAGTATATATAGGAGTATGCTATTTATAGTGTATAGATAATATACAGTATATAGAGCACATAATACTAAATATATACTTATATGTAGCATATGTCATATCTGTAATATATATCTGGTATTATATGCTATGTATATACTATATACTCTGTTATCCACACATACACTATATTATATAGGTAGTATAATATATAGTACCTGTTAACTATTTCCACAGTGAATCTAGACTAGTACATGGCTAATGCACTGGGCTGCAGAGCTCACCAATTCAACAAATGAAATTCACTGTTGTAGCCAACCAGCATCAGCTGATTCTCCCATATTTGTATGCAAATGTCTTCCTTCACTCCCTCAACTTTTTTTTTCCTGTTGGTTATGGGGCTTGAACTCAGGGCCTAGGAGCTGTCCCTGAGCTGTTTTGCTCAACGCTAATGCTCGCTCTACCACTTTGAGCCACAGCGCCGCTTCCAGTTTTCTGGTGGTTTACTGCAGATAAGCATCTCATAAGGACTTTTCTGCCCTAACTGGCTTAGACTATATGATTAGAAAAGAAAAATATGAATCTCAATTCTAACTCGTGTGTGTATGTGTGTGTGCATGCGTGTGTGCGTGCCTGCCTGCCTGTATGCTGGTCCTTGGTTCTGGGCACTGTCCCTAAACTTTTTGCTCAAGGCTAGTGCTCAACCAATTGAACCATAGCGCTGCTTTCGGTGGTTAATTGGAAAGTCTCTTGGACTTTCCATTCCTGGGCTGGCTTCAAACTGTGATCCTCAGGTCTCAGCCTCCTGAGTAGCTAGGATTAGAGGTGAGAGCCACCAGCACCTGGCAACTCCCTCAACTTAATATATGTGTGTGTGCGTGTATTACACACAGACACACATATATAATCTTTAATTATCTTTAAGTAGACACACAAAGGGTTTTCAATTCAACATGTTAATGAGTACAGTGCATCTTGATCAATGTCACCCCTTCCATTTTTTTCCCATCTCTCCCAACCCCCTCTCCCACTGCATGGCACTCTGTGTGTTTCTCTGTGTGTGCATGCACGTGTCTATGTATAATTTGTTGAACCATATTTCTATTCCTTAACAGAAGCTTCAGTTATTTTTTTTGTTTCATCAATACAGTACACTAAAAAACATTCTCCATGCTGTTCAATACTTGCTTCAGTGTTTAGGTACAGATTCTTAGGGCTGAGATGATTGAGAAAACCCAATATGTAATTTTCCCTAAACTAATATGTAATTTCTCCCTCTAAGGCAGTTGGCCCTCCTAGTCCGTCCAGGGTTGTAGGAAAGTCTACTTTGGCATAACCCCTCCCGTGTGTGTTATTTAAATGTTTATAATTCCAATTTCAAAGGATAAAATGTTTTCTTTTTCCGATTTGAAAAAAGACCATAGAGGAACTATCTGCTATGGAAAGCTATCTGCTCCTAAAACAGTAGAAAACCCAAGGAGGACTAGGAGAATCCTGCCAGCTTTGGAGGGGCAAGAAACTTGCTCTCACTCAAGACCCAGTGACATAGTGTATCCGGGGAAGAACGGATTCCAGTTTTTCAGATGTTAGAATCCCATAAGTAAAACAGCCCAGTATTTGCTTATGGACTAAGAATATATTAAGCATGTACTTCACAATTATCTAAAAAAAGCTAAATGTGCCTAAATAGTTGGGTACTGTATTATTTAGAGAGTAGAGACAGGCAATCTACATTCAATACAGATGCATCTTTTTCTTGATGACTATACATAGCAATATATAATAGGAATTTTTGTTTGTTTTTGGTGCTAGTCCTGGGGCTTTGAACTCAGGGCCTGGGGCATTGCCCCTGAGGATTTTTGTGCTCAAGGATAGCACTCTAGCACTTTCGCCACTTCCTCCTCCTTGTTTTTGTTTTGTTTTGTTTGTTTTGTGTTTTTTTGCTGGTTAATGGAAGATAAAAGTCCCATGGACTTTCCTGCCTGGACTGGCTTTGAACTGCAACCATCAGATCTCAAACTCCTGAGTAGGTAGGATGCCAGGCATGAGCCACTCATGCTCTATGATAACAGGAAGTTTTGTTACTGACAGGTGCTCTCAGAGGTGAAGAGCCAAGATTCTTGGCACCCTGAAAGGGAGGAATTGCACAGAGGGCATACCAGAAGATAATGTAGCAAAGCAGGGAATTTAATAGAGAAAGAAAAATCTACCTTGAAGGGAAAATAAATAGTGCTCCAGGACCAGGAAAGTCTGGGAACTAACGTAGTTACAATTCAAATTTAAATAGATAAAACGTTTTTTTTTTTTTTCCAATTTGAAAAAGGACCATAGGGGAACTATCTGCTACTGAAACAGAGTAGGAAACCCAAGGAGGACTTTCTGCTTTATACCACCCAGGGAGTGTGGGAGGAATTCTTAGTAACTATAGCAGAGGAGGGGATCATGACTGGGAAGATTTCTTTTTTAGAAGGGATCTGCGCATGTGTAAGATTGGCATCCCATCATGTAAGTATATGAATGAGATGCGACCTGTGTGCATGAGGCCTTAGTAGGAGTTTATTGCCCAAAGGTCAAGCCAAAGGCACAAGGGGTTCCACTAATACCTCAGTTTCCCTTAGAACTGGCCTAGAATTGTAACCACTCCCTGACCACAAATGAAGTGGCATGGGAGGTACTGGGGAAGAGGAAGAGCTCAAGGTGTTAGGCAGCCATGACTAGGAGAGGGGTGTTGATCTGTGCATTCTTTCTCTGGGATGTGGAAGTATTAACATTTAGATTAATTTCTCAAGGCAGTTGTGCTATTGGATTTCTCTCTCTGGCCAGCTCACTTTAAACGGCTGTAACTACTGAGGTCTCCCGTGAACCTCAGAAGTAGAAATGTTTGTGGAGAAGGATTGCCTCCATTCCATCTTCCCTCAGCACCCCTGCACAGACCTTCTCTGTGTTCAGGATGGCAATGCATTTGTAAAGGTGTAAGCCTTTACATTCCCAGGACCTTAAAAGAGCATTCAGTTTCTCCAGGTCTCTGAATGGGGTAATTGCTTGGCTAGGTCAGAGATAGAAGAGATAGAACCTCCTTCCTCCTCCCCCCCAACTCCCTCTTCCTCCCCTTCTTCCTGCTGCTGCTGCTGCTGCTGCTGCTGTTTCTTCTTCTTCTTCTTCTTCTTCTTCTTCTTCTTCTTCTTCTTCTTCTTCTTCTTCTTCTTCTTCTTCTTCTTCTTCTTCTTCTCCTCCTCCTCCTCCTCCTCCACCTCCTCCTCCTCCTCCTTCTTCACCTCCTCCTTCTCCTCCTTCTCCTCCTTCTCCTTCTTCTTCTTCTTCCTCTCTCCTTTCCTCCTTCCCTTCCCTGAAAGTATTCCAGCCACCCCATATTTGGGAAGTAAGTCTAAATTTACTGATAATGCTGAGTTTTGTGTCTGTATATGCTTTGTAAAATAAAACAAAAAAATGACCCTATTCATTGCTTGTCAAATAGGATGTGGTTTTTCTCTTTGAAAGACTTAACTCTGAGCTGTCTCAGGATTGCACAATTTCAGAAGCCTATACTCCTCTGCATTTGTTGGTCTGCAGAGGTGACAATAAAGACTCCTATAATTTGGCTTATTAATTGTGGCATCTTTTGTTTTGTTACTGATTGGGTTACAACACTCAGCTCAGTCTCCTGAGTAGCTACAATTACAGGTAGGAGCCACTGGCTTTCTATTCACATCAAATATGCATGGAACTCTTTCCAGTCAAGTACACTGAAGGGAGAGATTGGGAGAAGAAATCTGGGGGTTTGCAGTGTGGCTATCAGATGAATGATTCTCAACTACAGAGTGGAGACTGATTTATATGTAATCAGTTGGGATTTGGTTCCCCATCTTTAAGTGTAAGAAATAGCCAGGCAGTTCATGTCTCTGCATCCAACTGAATTCAGTTCTGAGTCTCAGTTTTCTGGTTGTCAAGTGTTGAGGTCTCCCTCTCCTTTTCTCAAGAGGTAACACTGATCAAAACGTGTATTCACTTATTAAATGGAAGCTTCTATGCACTAGACAACTACTTAAAGATAATTCTTTAAAAAGAAAATAATTTTTTAAAAAGAGGAAAAAACTTTAGCAATGTGGCTTAATTAGTTAATGCAACTAAAAAGGACATTTTAAAGGGCCATACAAGCTGGCCAAAGCAGGAACTTTTAACAGGATGTAACTAATATAACAAGATAGGACTTAATTAAAATAGCTTATTATCTCAAAAGTTTTCACAAAGAGAAAGAAACAATTTTGACCAAAGATTGTAATTCTTTTTTTTTAATCCTAGGACTTGAACTCAGGGCCTAGGCATTGTCCCTTGCTCAAGGCTAGCACTCTAGTCCTTTGAACCACAGGTCAACTTTTTAGGTGGTTTGGGGGTGGTTAATTGTACATAAAATTCTCACAGACTTTCCTGCAAGGGCTGGTCTCAACCCTTGATCTTCAGATCTCAGCCTCCTGAATAGCCAGGGTTACAGGTGTGAACTACCAGCACCTAGCTTGAAGATTGTACTTCTTATACCCCCTTCCCCCAATTATGTATTCAAAGCTACCGATCCTGTCTATGTCTCTGAAGATGGCTGAAGATGGGCTGAAATGCTATTTTCCCCTGTCTAAAGGTAATAAATTTCCTTTCTCTCACCTCACTGTGAGTCTTTATTTGTCTTATAGGAGCAAGAGGCTGGAGCTGGTGTGGAGAATAGCTGGAGATTGGACCTAGGGTCTCCTATGCAGTAGCACACCAGCAGCAATTCCTTCTACCATGAGGCTGTAACTTGAATGATATTCTTGAGGGACAACTACATATGTCAAACTTCAGGTTTCTGAATGGAAGATTGTTTTGAATTTTCTTTTGCAGGTTCTGTTTGTGGAGATGGCTGTAGTGGCATGCATGACCAGTTAAATTTCCTGGAGGACAAATGGGTAAGAGTGGATGGGGGAGGGAGGAACAAGGAAGACATGGAAGTCACTGGATTCTGTTATATGGGAATTGTTTGCAAGATACAGAGAAGCCACATCTTGAGAGGTCGAATTGGGAGTCTTTTTATTTCTTTTGGTCAGTTGTGGGGCTTGAACTCTGGGCCTGGGCGCTGTCCCTCAGCTCTTCAGCTTAAGATGAGTGCTCTACCACTTGAGCCACAGTGACAGTGTCACAGACCTTCCTGCCTGGGCTAGCTTTGAACTGTGATCCTCAGATCTCAGCCTCCTTAGTAACTAGGATTATAGGTGTGAGCCACGAGCATTCGGCTGGGAATCTTTAAAAAGAAACGCAGGCAACTGCAGGTAGACTCCTGTCCCAAAGACCTGCAGCCCAGAACAGAGCTTGCACAAAGCTTTTAAAGTCAAAAACCACATGTTGTAGGTGGGGAAGAAGCTCAGCACAAGCTAATCATATAGGAGAATAATCAGGGGCTAGCATTCTCTGTAGCAAAACTTTCCTGGGGTTAAACAGGATGACATGTCTATAATCCAAAAAATGGCCTGTCTCACCTCTAGGCTTTTCAGGAAGGATCTATGTTGACTTCCTTATAATTTCCCCTAACAAGTTCTCTTTTGGTTGTGATTGTTGTTGTTGTTGTTAGTCATGGGGCTTGAACTCATGGCCTGAGTGCTGTCCCTTGAGCTTTTTTGCTCAAGGGTATTGCTCTACCTCTTTGATTCAGGTTTTCTGATGGTTAACTGGAGATGATAAATCTCACAGACTTTCCTGCCCAGGCTGGCTTTGAACCACAGTCCTCAGATCTCAGCCTCTTGAGTAGCTAGATTTACAAGTGTGAGCCACCAGTGCCCAGCTTGTATTCTAACTCTTGAGTGTGTTTTGTCATCTGCTTGTCACTGTATGCTCAAACCAGCCATCACAATTGAGAACCAATAGCATTAGGTACACTCAGAAAAAGAGCCTGTTGTCCTGTGAGCGATTTCATGACTTCCCCAGGGGTGGCCAGACCTGCACTCAGTCCACAGACACACCATGGCCTTCTTCTGATGGACTCTAAAGCTTGAATAGGGAGCCCCATCATCATCTGCATTTTGTGGACATTATTACCCATGCCTCCAGAGTCACATAGGATACTCTGCTACCCGGGAAAGGAAGGGAGGGAGACACCAACACTTGGCAACTAGAAAATTGAGACTCAGAACTGCAGTTAGTTGGATACAGAGCAATGAACTGCTTGGCTATTTCTTACACTTAAAGATGGGGAACCAAATCCATATTGATTACACACAAACCAGTCTGTACTCTGTAGTTCAGAGTCATCCATCTGATAGCCATACTGCAAGCCCCCAGATTTCTTCTCCCAATTCTCCCTTCAGAGTCCTTGATTGGAAACAGTTCCATGCATATTTGATGTGAACAGAAAGGCAATGGCACCCACCTGCAATCCTAGCTACTCAGGAGGCCGAGGTCTAAGTATACTGGTCTAAGTATACTGGATTCTTATCTCCAACTAATGAGCAAAAAGCTAAAAGTAGAGTTTACTCAAGTGGTAAAATGCTAGCCTCGGGGCAAAAAAACTAAGGGACAGCCAGACCTTGGAGTTCAGTCCCTGATCTAGAATAAAAGGAAAAGGAAGAAAGGACCGGGAGGAAAGGAGGAAGTAAAGAAGAGGGAGGAAGGAAGAAGGGAAAAGAAAAAGGGAGGAAGGAAGAGGAGGTTGGAGGGAGAGAAGGAGGGAAGAAAACCTAGTCTTATATGTATCACTATGGTTCTATCTCTAGCCAAGTAATTGCTTCATTCAGAGACCTGGAGGAAGTTAATACTCTTTAAAGGTCCTGGGAATGTAAAGGCTTACACCTTTACAAATGCATTTCCATTCTGCTGAAGAGAAAGGATCTGTGCAGGAGCTCTGAGGGTAGATGGAATGGATGCAGTCCTTCTCTGCAAACATCATTTCTACTTTGAGGTTCACTGGAGACCTCAGTAGTTAGAGCCGTTTAAAGTGAGTTGGCAAGAGAGAGAAATCCAATAACACAACTGCCATGAGAAATTAATCTAAATGTTAATACTTTCACATCCCAGACTCCTCTGGGCCCGGGGTTTGAAAGAACTGTAGCAGACTGCAATGTTAGCAGAGGGAATTGCTAGTCAAGGGCACCCTGAGAAGAAATGAAGATCTCGTTCCTGATAGGATGGAATTCAATTAGAAACTGCCCACACATAACCCAAGGTTTTCAAAGCAAACCAGCCTATAGCCTTTTCCTGACGCCTATGCCCAACGTCCAACAGAGACAGACATGTGGCTTTTTCTGTTTCTTTTTGGAATCCCAGGTTGGGAAAAGCATGTACTCAGATAGGACAATGGGAGAACTGAGCATCCGCATCAGGATACCATTAAAAAAATATATACCAAAAACAAATGGACAACAAATCAAAAGAGCTACTTTTGCTAGTACTCTGCTGCTGCTGCTGTTCTGTTCTGTTCTGTTCTGTTGCTCTAGCTACTGAGCCAATATGGTGGAGTGGGGATTTTGCTGATTGGCTATCTCCATTTTCATGGACCCTGTTGATTGGTTGTCTCTCTTACAGACCATGGTTGGAAAGTTGCATGCATGGGGAATATCTTGGGAGCATCCTTATTCCACTTAGCCCATTTCTTGCTCTTGGTGCACCTGGTCATTTTCTCCTGGCTATTGTGATTTCTCTGTCTGCCGTGTCTCCACACTGGCTTCCATCTGGCAGCTGATAGAAACACATGTTCCTCAATTGGGAGTGCCTTCCTAAGTCTACCTGTCCATCAGTGGGAACCAGTGAACCTGGCTAGCTCTGTGAGTGAGTTGACGGCATCTGTTATCAAATATTCATGGCAATTAGAGGAGCTGTTACCATTTCGGAGTGAATTTCATACATGCAATTGCAAAACCCTGTATTCCCTAACTTCAAGAACCATGTTTAAGCATGATTGCAAATGAGAAACAGTTGTAATGAAAATCAAATTCAAGAACATATGTTGCTTTGTTAGTTAAATGTTATTTTATTTAAAGATATAAGTAAAGCAGGTGTTAGTACAATGTCAAGGACACTGAAGACACAGTAGTTAGTTTAAAAAGATCCCTATGAACCCCACACTATGGTAAAAAGATGGATATTAATCAAATTGTACTAATGAAACTGAGGGTTCTTCAAAGAGTAGACATCCTTCAGTGGCTCATGCCTGTCATCCTAGCTAGTCAGGAGGCTAAGATCTAAGGATCATGGTTCCCCACAGCAGGGAAATCTATGATGTTCCTATCTCCAATCAACCAGGAAAGAGCTGGAAGTGGCTCAAGTGAGAGAGCACTAGCCTGGAGTAAAAAATGCTAAGAGATAGCACCCAGCCCTGAGTTCACATCTTAGTACCAGCAAAAAAAGAAAAGAAAGGGAGAGAGGGATTGGAGAAAGGAGGAAAGTGGGGAAGGAGGGAGGGAGAAAAAAAAGAGAGAGAGGAGCTTTGTTGTGTTTGAGTGATATGTGACCTAATGATGCATGATAGGAAAGTAGCCCTGAGCAAGGAAGGGAAGGGGAAGGGGTGTCATAAAGAGTTTTGCTGTATTTGAGCCATGTAAATGACCTAATAATGACCTGGTCAAGGGCCCTTGAAATGGGACAGGAAAAGCAAATGCTTTGTTCCCTGCAGCAGTTTCAGAGCTGATAAGCAGCTAGCTGGACCCAAACCTATTCTCTGAGGTCATAAAAGGACTATAGGCCAGGTGTTTAGTGGCTCAGGCCTGTAATCCTACCTACTCTGAAGGCTGAGATCTGAGGATCAAAGCCAGCTTGCACAGGAAAGTCCTTAAGGCTCTTATCTCCAATGAACTGCTCAGAAAAATCCAGGAATTGTGCTTTGGCTCAAGAGGCAGAGCACTAGCCTTGAGCATAAAGAAGCTTAGGGACAGGGCCCAGGTCCTGAGTTCAAGCCCCAGAACTGGAAAAAACAAAAAAGAGAAAGAAAGAAAGACTACACACACAGTGGCAACATTTCTCAAAAGGAGGCAATAACAGCCTAAACAACCTCACCTGGGAACAGGGGATAGAATTACAGGTGGGCCCATTTTGGATATGTTTCTAGAAAACTCTGACACATGATAAACTCAAAGTAAGAGCCATTGCTATTTCAAGAGGGAAATATGCAAGGTACCATAAACATCAAGAAGTTCTCATAGAAGTTTTTTAACCTTAGACTTAAAGCTACAAGCCCAATTCTAGCCACATGAATACTGACAGCCTAGAACACTGACTTTTCTTACCTGCTCTTTCCTTCATAGGCACAGAGACCCAATTATGTCACCGCCTTCAGCCCAGCAGCAGACAATGCCTGCTAGTGCTTACACCCCCCAGTGGCCACCACTAGAGCTGCAGCAGATCTTTATCTTGCCGTGTCACTGCCTGGAGACCTCAAGGAATGAAATCCACAGACAGCAAGGAGTGAGTGTTAAAAGTATTCAATTTATGCATGTGAGAAGAGGAGAGAGAAAACGTTCTTGCTGGATGAGAGGGGTCATGATAGGGGTTGGCCAACTAACTGGTTTAATCTTTTAATCTGTATAGGTGTCATTTAACTTTTATGCTAATGAGATGCTTGGAAGGTGACTTGCTCATTGGTCAGCACCCGTGATATTTTTAATTGGTCATCCCCTTTTAGCTATTGGGGCTAAAGGTTAGAAATTACCTGAAGACATTTAGGACTATCCTACCTTCATTTTATCCAACTTATCCGGGTCAAAGGGAAGTTAGAATGCTTGGGAAGTTTTCTCAGATCATCCTCTCTCTCTCTCTTTCTTTCTCTCCTTTTTATTTATTTATTTCTTGTTGGTTGTGGGGCCTATCTCTGGGCCTGGGTGCTGTCCCTCAGCTCTTCAGCTCAAGGATAGCGCTCTACCACTTGAGCAACAGTGCCATTTCCGGCCTTTTCTGCTTATGGGTGTTGGGGAATTGAACCCAGGATCTTGTGCAGGCAAGGCAAGCATTCTACCACTGAGCCACCTTCCCAGCCCTATTTTTCTATTTTTTTTTTCTGGTTGTGGGGCTTGAACTCTGGGCTTGGGCGCTGTCCCTGTGCTCTTCAGCTCAAGGGGAGCACTCTACCTCTTGAGCCACAGCGCCACTTCTGGTTTTCTAGTGGTTTATTGGAGATAAGAGTGTCAAGGACTTTCCTACCAGGCTGGCTTTGAACCGTGATCCTCAGATCTCAGCCTCCTTAGTAATTAGGATTACAGGCATGAGCCACCAGTGCCTGGCATATTTTTCTATTTTTTAAGAGAAATCTTTCAGGCTTATTCCTGATTTCTTCTGCCTGACTAATCTACCTATTCCAAGACATCTTTCTTTTTTTCTTTTTGTTTTTGTTTTTTGTCAGTCCTGGGGCTTGAACTCAGGGCCTCAGGGTTGTCCTTGAGTTCTTTTGCTCAAGATGAGTACTCTACCACTTAGAGCAACAGCACCACTTCCAGCTTTCTGGTGGTTAAATGGAAATAAGAGTCTCACGGAACTGAGCTGGCTTCAAGCATTGATCCTAGATCTCAATTTCGTAAGTAGCTAGGATTACAGGTGTACCAGCTCCCAACAAACACTACAGTTCTTTACATCCACAGCACTTGTGTGAGTATAACATACTACATACACTACAGTCTATGTGCTTTCTATTCCTGGGCATAAGGCCTGCTAATGGATTTACTACCTGTGGAAATAGCTTCAAACTGCCTATGGTAGATTTTTTTTTTGGGGGGGGGTCTGGTCGTGGGGCCTGAACTCTGGGCCTGGGCACTGTCCCTCAGCTCTTCAGCTCTAGGCTAGCGCTCTACCACTTGAGCCACAGCGCCACTTCCTGCTTTTTTCTTTTTGCTTATGTAGTGCTGAGGAATCAAACCCAGGGCCTCCTGCATGCAAGGCAAGTGCTCTACCACTGAGCCACCTTCCCAGCCCCCCTATGGTTGATGTTTGTGATTGAATGTTAGGCCCATTTCTCACAAATCCATTTTCTTACCTTTTTTCAAATGTGTAAGCAGCACCAAGTTTTTATTTTCTCACATGTTGCTCATCCAGTACGGGCTTTGTAGGTGCCTCCTCTAGTCACCTTCTCCTTTCCCCAGTACATCTGAATGTCACTCCTGCAAGCTATAAGGTCTGGAAGGAGCAGCTGGCTGCTCCTTTATATGTGGGCTTATGTGAATTAGAATGATCCCATCTCTGATCAGTCAATTCGAGGTGAGGCTTAATGTGGAAGGAAGAGCCTTACTCCTGGATTTATTTATTTATTTATCTTTAAGTAGTTGTACAAAGAGGTTTCAATTCCACACATTAGTTTAGGAGCACAGGTTTTTGGGTTTGAACTCAGAGCCTAGTCACTGTCCCTGAGCTGCTTTGCTCAAGGCTAGCCCTCTGCCACAGCTCCCCTGCTGGTTTTTCTTGTAGTTATTTGAAGATAATCTAATGGAATTTCCTGCCCAGGCCAGTTTGGAACCTTTATCCTCAAATCTCAGCCTCCTGAGTAGCTAGGATTATGGGCAAGAGCCACCAGCTCCCAGCTGTACAATGCAACTTGATCCACGTGATTCCTTCCATCATTCTTCCCATCTCTCCCAACCCCACCCAAGTTACATAGTTCTCTTTTCACAGATGTACATTGAATATGATGATTACATTCTCCCACCCTTCCTCTCTCCATCCCTCCACATCCTACCACCTCATCTGCCTGCCCCCCGACCTCAAGTTCTAGCTTCCTGTTACTCATTTTGTTAGACTCTGTTAGTTGTTCAAAGAATTCTCCCCTGCATATACCACATATTTCAGTTAATGATATACCATATACTTTAGTTAATACATTTGTAGTATGTATCTATGTATGTGTGTATGTACACACACACATATACACACACACACACACACATATGCACATGACCCAGTGTATGCTTATATATATTTATAAATTAGGTCTGTCTTCCATCTATGAGAAACAACATGTGATCTTTTGTCTTTCTGGACCTGAGTTACTTCTTTTAACATAACTTTTTAGCCAGACACCAGTGGCTCACACCTGTAACCCTAGCTACTTAGGAGGCTGAGATCTGAGGATCATGGCCCAAAGCCAGCCTAGGCAGGAAGGCTCCATGAGACTCTTATCTCCAGTGAACCACCAGAAAACTGGAAGTATCACTATGGCTCAAAGGCTAGCCTTTTGCAGAAAAAGCTCAAGGACAGCACTCAGGCCCCAAGTTCAAGCCCCCCAACCAACAGAAACAAAAACAACTACAATTTTCCCCAGGCCCATTCATTTCTAGAGAGTTTCCTTTTCTCCCTGTATAGGCATTTGCAATTGCTGGCTACAGAAAAAGCTATTTTAACTCCAGAAAAGTCTGGTACCGCACAGGGCTAAGGGGAGAGATGAAATGATATAGACAGATCCTTGTTGATATTATTAAAATTCAGAATCCTGCTAGCCTTGAAATTCACTTAAACACTATACTTGCCAGTTCTATGAGCCCATAAATCCCCTTTATTGTTTAAATCAATTTGAACTGTTCATTTTTCTTATTTGTAGCTCTAGTGCATCCCAAATGCTATTGACCATTCCATTAAGGAAAGCAATTTGACATGTTCAAAAGTCTTAAAAGTGTGTATTACCCTCCGAGCCAGCACTTCCTCATCTCAGAATTTATCCTAGGTAAATAGTTGAGTGGCTATAAAGATATTTACATGCATAAGCCCATACATAATGCTTCTCAGAACAGCGAAATACTGAAAGTGATGTAAATTGAAATATAAAGACACTGCCAAACACTATCCAGCTCATGGATTATGGTAAATGAAATAACTACACATAGTTGACAGTGAAAGCTAGATCTCACTGATTAACCAGTTTTGATAGTCTGCTCTTATTTAAAAGTATAGCACAACAATGATGTATTAAAAAATAAAAAACACCTTTTAAGTATCAAGGTCATTACTACAGAGCTTCTCATCCCTGCCTATATATTAATTATCTAGGAAAACCATTTAAAAATAGGCTCTCCAGAATATGCATTTGAGTGGTTCAAGAGTAAAAATTATTATTTTTTAACCAGTAACTGGGCTTGAATTTGCTGCTTGTGGCTAGGTGCACTACTATGTGAACCATTCCTCCAGCCTTGCTTTTTGTTGCTTATTTTGGTGATGGATTCTTGCAGACATTTTTGCCCAGTCAGGCCTCAAACTACAATCCTCTCAATCTTAGTCTCTTGAATAGCTAGGATTTCAGACACAAGCCACTAGTGCCCACCTTACTACTTCTTTAAGTCTCAGGACAATGCTCCTAAATATTACTAGTGTCACCTGCCTTGTGTTGATGATCAGATCTCAGATAACTTGTTAGTGGCTTGTGATACAGAAGGGTCTAGACTGTATGCAGGGAAATTTGATTTTAAAAGCCATCATGTTGTCAATAACATTGAATTGTCTTTTAGTGCATGAGGATCAACATGAGAGGAATTCTGGAGCAAAGAAAAAAGACTGAAGCCAGTTACCAGTGGCTCATGCCTGTAATCTTAGCTACTCAGGAGGCTGAGATTTGAAGATCGCAGTTCAAAACAGAAAAGTTCAGAGCAGAAAAGTCCATGAGACTCTGATCTCCAATAAACTGCTCAGAAATTGCCAGAAATGGTTCTGTAGCTCAAGAGGTAGAGCATTACCTTTCATCAGAAAAAGCTTAGGTTCAGTACCTGAGTTCAGTACCTTATGCCCCAGGACCAGCACCCCCCCCAAAAAAAAGGAAAGAAAGAAATAAAAAGATGCACAAATGAATAGATGTAATGCTAGATGGAGAAACTACAAATAATTTAGATTATTATTATCTTTTTTGTTGTTGTTGTTGTTGTGAGACTTGAACTCTGGGCCTGTGCGCTGTCGCTGTGCTCTTCAGCTCAAGGCAAGCATACTACCACTTGAGCCACTTCTGGTTCTCTAGTGGTTTTTATTGGAGATAAGAGTCTCAAGGAGTTTTCTGCCCTGGCTGGCTTTGAACTGTGATCCTCAGATCTCAGCCTCCTGAGTAGCTAAGATTACAAGTGTGAGCCACCAGCACCTGGCTAATTTAGATTATTTTTACAAATGTAAATTTTTTAATTTTTTGCCTGTCCTAGAACTCAGGGCCTGAGTTCTCTCCCTGAGCCTCTTTGTACTCAAGGCTAGCCCTCTACCACACCACAGTGCCAATTCTAGCATTCTCTGTGTAGTTTACTGGAGATAAGTGTCTCACGGACTTTTCTGCCCAGGCTGGCTTTGAACCAGCCTCCTGAGTACTAGGACTACAGGTATGAGCCACTGGTGTCCTGGTAAATTTGCTAATCCAGCAAGCCTCTTCATTTTGTTCTCTCACTTGATGAGGATAGGAGAGTGTGTGAATTCTCAACAAGATAAACTCCAATAAAACAGAGGTCCACAATCACCAATTTTTTGACAATTGAGTTTCAGATTTGTTTTTGTTGATTATCAATGTCTTATAGAGTACATATTTTTTGTTTTCTGTGTATTATTCAAGATAATCGTTGCTCCTATCCACAGACTTTAGCCAGGCACTGGTGGCTCACGCTTGTAATCCTGAATACTCAGGAGGCTGAGATTTGAAGACTGCAGTTCAAAACAATCCCAGGAGGAAAGTCTGTGAGAATTAACCACCAAAAAGCCAGAAGTGCAACTGTGGCTTAAGTGGTATACACCAGTCTCGAGTGAAAAAGCTAAGTGACTGTTAGAAATTGCTGGGCTATAAAGACATGGATTTTATTTTATTCTTTGGGGGTCTGGTCATGGGGCCTGAACTCTGGGCCTGGGCGATGTCCCTGAGCTCTTTAGCTCAAGGCTAGCGCTCTACCACTTGGGCCACAGCACCACTTCCAGATTTTTTCTTTTTTTGCTTATGTGGTGCTGAGGAATCGAACCCAGGGCCTCGAGCATGCAAGGCAAGCGCTCTACCACTGAGCCACCTTCCCAGCCCTAAAGACATGGATTTTAAAGGAACTTGGCAAGTTAAAGTTTACTCTTGTTAGAAGGGTGCACCAAAACTCTTGCAAGCAAGCACACAGAGCAGGCAGGCTGCTCCCTTTTTGTCTCCGTCCCTCTGTTCCCATTGGCTGAGCTTAGATTCAAAATCTGCAAAAGGAGGTGGCTTCATTAGCGGGATGTAATTAAAAGTCTAGGAGCTTCTATCAGGATGTGTTGAAGTGCTCTGGAAAAGGATGCATTAACTAAAATGTAATGAACAAGGACCAAGCCACCTGGCCAAATCAGGAACCCTTCAGCAAAACAATTTGATAGAAAAGACAACTTTTCTCAAAAGGACAGTACCTACAAGTTCTGAGATCAAGCCCCAGGATCAGTGTGTGTACACTCACGCGCGCGCACACACACACACACTCACAAGGTGTGCTTTTGATCATAAAATCTACAAAATCCTTAGCACATGACTGTACCACCATTTTCCCTTTCTTACATATTCTTATACACTATTTCCATAAATAACACAGAAGGAACACACTGTACTGGTATTGATACATCACTAAAGCAAGAATACAAGGTTAGGAGTATTTTATGTGTGTGTGGGGGGGGGAGGATGGATATGGATTTTGATATAGGAGCCTAGGGGACTGAAATGATGATGTGTCATTTATTCCAAATTGCTCTTGTGGAACATATAAACTTCAATGCCAAGAAAAGACATGTCCTTCAATGGTTGAGTAACATGATATACACTTTTTTTTTCTTTTTTTTTGAAAACAAACCAATAACTCACATTTCTGAGGGGAAAAACTGTCAAGTCTGCAAGTTAAAAAAAACATCCCATCCCATTTATTTGCTCCAGGCAATATCACAGTTCTAATAAAGGGATGTGGTAATGTCTACACAGGGGTGAAAAATCCCTTGTACCTCTTGTGACCTTCTCTTTGTGAATCCTTGGCAAGCTGTCTGTGGGCAGTGGCTGGCCATTTTTTCCTTCCTTGGAATATCCAGGCCCTTCACCTTCTCCATCCTTCTCTCCAACCATACAATATCCTTCACCACAGAAAGGCCTTTAAGAGACATGAGATTAGCTGTCGGGCACTCATGGCTCCTGCCTGTAATCCTAGCTACTCAGAAGTCTGAGAACTGAGGATCCAGGTTCAAAGTCAGCCCTAGCAAGAAAATCTGAGCTGTTTTTTTTTTTTATTATCTCCAGTTAAGCACCAGAAAAAACCAGAAGTGGCTCTGCATGTGGCTCAAAGTGGTAGAGCATTAGCCTTGAACAAAAGAGCCCAAGGACAGTGCCCAGGCCCTGAGTGCAAGCCCCACAACTGACTACTACTACTGCTGCTAACAACAACAACAACAATAATAATATAATAGATGTGAGATTATGTAGGAAATGAGAATTAACATTCATGATATTTCTGGGAGATCACCAAGGAAGTTTAGTTAACAAGCATATCCTGAGAACCTATCTAACAACCTTCAACAGTCATTTTCAACTTGGGTTACTCTAAATCTGCCTATTTATTTATATGTCTATCTGTCCATCTTTCTGTCTACCTATCTTGCATCTATTACCTATCACCTACCTTAATCTACCTGTCATCTGTTTCCTATCTGTGGGATCTATGCCCCATCTATTACCTATTTTCTATTATCTATCATCTGCCTTCATCTATCATCTGTCTGTCTGTGTCGATCTTTCTTCTTCCATCTATTATCTTCATCTACATATCATCTATTATTTCTCTATTTATCTATGGATTTTTCCATTTACTACCTATCTTCTATTATCGTCTACCTTCATCTCTATCTATCTATCTATCTATCTATCTATCTATCTATCTATCTATAGTATTGACATGCAGATATTGATGTTGAAAGAGAGAGAGAGAGAGAGAGGAACCTGAGTTTCTGCCACCAGCAATTCAGATAAAGCTGAAAACTGTCAGAGACATGGCCTGGAATGAATATTTTGTGTTTTCCCCAGATGTCTCTCTCTTCCTTGTGAATCCACGCTGCAGAGAAGGGAGTCTCCCGGAATAAGTGCCTTGGTAAACACATGCATATTGGGTAGCAATGCTTCTCAGATCACATTTTGAGAATCAGAGTGACCCGTGTCAAAGCGTTAGGGCAGTGAAGAAGGGTGATTAGAAAGATCTGCTCAGCAGAGACATGGGACCAGAGCGACAGCACAAAACTAGCAAAAATAGCACCCAACGGGGCCCTGCAGGAGCAGCAGCAAAGGAACACTTCTTGGCAAGGGCAGCTGGAAGTAAGTCACCATGCTGAGTCCCAGAGCCAGAAGCCACCCCCAGCTTATTTTCATGCTATCTCTCAATTGTCTTGATTTGTAGCTATCCCAGGAAATATTTAGGATAGAAACTCTCTCTCCCAAACTGCGGCATGATGATGACAGGTTTTCTGTTCCACTGAGAAGATTGCTCGGTAAATTGTGAAGGATGATGCAGGGCAGCAAGCTTTAATGTCACGGCACGCAGCAAAGACTGTTGCGTGAGCCTCCACGTGGATCTTGTAGCTGAACCGCCACACCTTTCGCTGGAAGTTGGTAAGAGTGCCGCCTCCTCTACTTCCTGCAGCAGACAGAGGAGAGATAGCTGAAATTACCTTGTTAGGCCTTTTTCTAAGTCTTGATTAAGATGTCTATCTATTGCCAGGCGAACCTGTGAAGTCTAACAGAAACTACCATATGAAGTGGTTTTAAAGAACAAAGAAGTCGAAGAAAAGTTGACATTAATCTTGAAACTCAATTCAATCTCTAACTCTCCTTCTCTCCCTCTCCCTCTCTTGCTTGTCTTTTCCTCTCTCTTCCCCCTCTCCTTTCCCTCTCTCTTTTGTGCCTGTCCTAGGACATGAACTCAGAGCCTGGGTGCTGGCCCAGAGCTTTTCTACTCAAAGATAGTCCTCTACCACTTCGAACCATACCACCACCACTAGCTTGTTGGGTGCTTAATTGGAAATAAGAGTCTCACAGACTTTCCTGCTCAGGCTGGCTTGGAAACCTTGATCATCAGATCTCAACCTCCTGAGTAGCTAGGATTACAGGCACGAGCCACAGGTGCCCAGAGAAGTTGTTGCTTCTCCAACAGTTATATAATCACAGGATCACAGCAAAGCTGTAAGAATATTCCCAGGGCTCACATTTCCATCTCACACTCAGTCTTCCCTTTCCGCAATTGCTAGGTTTCTAATCATTGCTGAAACAATGTAAGTTATAAACTCTTGAGTGTCCACCCTCAAGTCACTCCTCTTCTTCACTCTAAATCTTTGCTGTTCCTTTGTCACTCACCTCAGTCTCTTGCCCTTTAGAAACTGCAGACGCCAGGGCTAGCCTAGCCACCCCACTCCCCCATTCCTCTCTACCCAGGCCTATCTCCAACATTTTTTGGCAGCTTTGATCCTCAAATTAAACTACAGAGAGGTCAGGGCTTTCTGCCAACTCAATACAACAGAATCTCATTTGTTTCAATGATTTATCGGTTCCAAAATGAATACAATTCCTTCAAGGCTCAGCAAGAACCTCATTTCCCTCATGCTGGCAAACTGGATAAAGTCCTTCTTCTCTGAGCCTGAATGCAGGGGATATTTTCACCTAGGAATCTTAATCAAGTCCCTTGGGGATGCTTTTCCTCTATCACTGAGGAAATAAAGGGAGTTTAAAGTGTGTGTGTGTGTGTGTGTGTGTGTGTGTGTGTGTGTGTGCGCGCGCGCACGCGCACATGCCTTGCATTTCGTAGGATGATTAAGTTAGAATCAAAGGGAAATCCATATAAGCCACTGCCGGACACAGCCCAAGTCTCTGTTCTATTTTCTTTTTCCCCATCACATCTGGAAAGCGTCCAGCATCTACAAGGCTGCTGGTTTATCCCTCCTCCCTCCCTGACTATGGACTCTAAGCCCAGTTCCAAGGAATGTACAATTCTCTTTCCAGTGGGAGATGAGCGCAATGTACCCGAATGACCTAGAAATACAGCACAGTGTTCACAACTCAGCCATCAAGACTCTTCAGCCTCTGCCTCAAGGGAAAGAGTTCTCCATCAAAGACATCATTAAGCTCTCAGATCATCCAGACTTGCCAATCTCTTCCTAACTGCGCCCCACTGAAAACAGATGTCCCTAATCAATCAACCTCAATGTGTACTAGCACAAGGTGAGGCAATTCCGCTTTCCCCAAGGAGCCCTGGCTATTCAGACAGCCCCAGAGCAAAGGTGGCTTGTTCCTTTTGATTTCAAATTATTCAGACTCAGACACATCCCTGTCTGGCTATTTCAATGAAGTCCATAACTGGCTCCTGGTTGCAGTCAGCATTGTCCTCATGAGTACCACCTGGCCTTCTACTCTAGATTCAAGTGTCTACTCTAGATTCAAGTGTCTATCTGAATCTGAAGGATACACATGACTGTACTTGAGGTTGGAGATGTGGCTCCGTTGGTAGAGTGTTAGCCTCTGACTGAAAGGGACAGATACTGAGTGTTGGAGTCCTGGAAAGGAAGGAAGGAAAGAAAGAAAGGGAGGGAAGGAGGGAGGGAGAGAGAGAAAAACTAGAAATAACTAACTCTACCTGGGCATTAGGATCACTCCTGTGATCCTAGCTACTCAGGAGGATGAGGTCTTAGGATCCCAATTCAAAGCCAGCCAGGGCAGGAAACTCCTTGAGACTCTTATCTCCAATGGACACCCCTTCCCCCCAGAAAACAAGAAATGAAGCTGTGGTTCAAAGTGGTAGAGTTTTAGCCATGAGTAAAAAATTCAGTGGCAGAGCCCATCTAGGCTCTGAGTTCAAGTCCTATGACTGACAAAAAAAAAAAAAAGAAAAGCTTTCCGTGAAAGTGGTTGCTTCCTTTGGGTCAACGTTGTGACAATTCGATTTTTATTTTTTAAAGTTCCTGCTTTAGTGAGATGGTTTGGCCCTGGTTGAGGTTGGTTGTATTTTAGTTATATCCTAATCCCATTACATTTCTTTTCTGGTTCTGGGACTTGAACTCGGGGACTGGGTGCTATTCCTGAGCTGCTTTTGATCAAAGCTAGTGCTCTCTCTACCACTTGCTCTCTCCGTGTGTGTGTGTGTGTGTGTGTGTGTGTGTGTGTGTAAATAAGAGTCACACAGACCTTCCTGCCCAGGCTGGCTTCAAACTACAATCTTCAGATCTCAGCCTCCTGAGCAGCTAACCACCAGCGCTTGGCTTTTCCTATTGCATTTGCAGTAAGGCATCCTGCTATACTTTCATTGGATTTTAGTTACATCCTGTTCCCATTAAACTAGCCAATCAGGAAAGACTGTGAACCTAAGTTCTAGCCAAGTACTGTATTGGGATAAAATCCAGGCAGACCTCCTGCCTAGCTTGCTTACATGCTGGGATTCTTGTCAGGAGCCTGCCCTTCTGCAGAAGTAAGCTTTGCCTGGCCAAGTTCCTTTTGAATTGACGTCCTTATTCCTGCCTGACATCCTTGTATCCCAGGACATTTCCAACATCTCCCCTTACACACACACACACACACACACACACACACCTGCCCCTGATTCCTGACCAGTAGTGACTCCCACATTCTGGGAATGCTTTCTTCTGCAGCTAAGACTGCTGGAGCACATCACCACCCCCTATGGTGTAGACACACTCCAGTGCCTCTGGTGGATTTGTGCTCCATATACAGTCTGTGGCAGCACCAAGGGGTGAGGCCGGGCGCAGCCATTGAAGATGAGAATGGCGGCCCAGAGTAGGCGTTTGTGAAGGAGGGGGCACTCTTCTTTAGGATGAGTCAGCTCCGTTCTTTGCTTGGAAACTCATTTCTACTCCTGAAACACTTTAGTCGTTGTGTCTTATTTTAGTTTTTAACTGCTCCTGGGCTTGAACTCAGGGCCTCGGCACTATCCCTGAGCATATTTGCTCAAGTCTAGCCCTCTCTCTCTTGAGCGATTCCTCCACTCCTGGCTTTTTGGTGCTTCAGTGGAGATAAGAGTCTCAAGGACTTTAAATCAAATCCGTTAAAACAAAGCATGTCAAATGAAGACAGACTCCCAGACAGACTGTCAGGGGGATGTGCATTCAGGAAGGGAGCCCCTGGCCTCATGTCCCCAGGGCTCACCTGCTTCTGTCTGCTCCCCTCACAGTCTTAGTCTGCATTAGCCAGGAGCTCAGACCATCACGAACAGATGGTGAAGCGCAGTGATTGACGTTTTTTATCTGAACCTTGCAGACTGCACTGTGTCGACCTGGACCCCATGCTGTGTTTTCCTTGATTTAAGGAATGCTGGTGGATCAGCCCTTACTCCTAACTACTCAGGAGATGGAGACCTGAGGATCACGGTTCAAAGCCAGCTCAGGCAAGAAAGTCTGTGGGATTCTTATCTCCAGTGAACCACCAGAAAGCTGAAAGTGCAGGTATGTGGTTCAAGTGATAGAGCTATAGCCTAGAATGAAAAAGCTAAGAGACAGATACAGGCTCCAGGTTCAAGCCCAGTGTTCACACACACACACTCACACACACACACACACATATCTCTTTTTTTCCTCATGATCCTGGAACCTTTGTATCATATCTGGAACACTGTAGGGAGTGATATTCCAAGTTGCTAAGGCAACTTCCTTCTTCCTGGCTGTGTAGCTATCCATCAGGACTGTGCCTCCACTTTTCTGCGTGGGCCTGCTTACCAGGTCATCTCATGGTGTGTATACAGTGTTTGTTGCATTCTCCACTAACTCTAGAAACCTCATGGTCCCAACTCAAATTGTCCTGCAGAAATTGTCTGATCAAAACAAAAAAAACACCCAACAAGGCCTAATGGCTGAGGTTCCTCATTGGGCCACAGCTGGAGAATGAGCTGAAAAACTTGCCAGAGCCTCTAATCTCTCCCCAGCCAGAAGCTAAGATGTGCACATGGATCTGGGAGCGTAATGGGATTTAGTATGGTTTTCGGAGTGCCATTGTACCCCCGGGTTACCAGGGGAGAATGAGGAAAGGAGCTAATTGCTCAGTTATCACTTCAACAGAATGGGCCAGCACCCAGAGCAGCTGCTGTCTCCTTCCATGGGCTCACCATGGGAAATCTGGCTGCTTCTCTCCTTAGGGGCAACTTCTGCTGCTCACTAACTGTGTTTACAAGACACATGTGTCTCGTTTGTAGAAGGGAGACGACTCTGCTTTTGGAGGTCATCTATCTCAGGAAATAATAAGGTAGAAAAAGGGAGGGAAGGGAGGAGGAAGGGGAAGAAAGGAAGGAAGGAAAGGGAAGGAGAAGGGAAGGAAAAGAAAGGGAAGGGGAAGGAGGGAAAAGAGACCGGAGGGGAAGAAGAGAACGGGTGAGGGTAAGGAGGAAGGAAGAGGAGGAGGAGTGGAAGGGAGGGGAGGGAAGAGAAGGGGGATGGGGAAAGGAGGGGGAAGAAGAGGGAAAGAAGGAAGGAGGGAAAGGGGAAGGTGAGAGAGGGAGGAAGGGTGGGGACAGAAGAGAAGGGGGAAGAAGAAGGAAAGAAGGAAGGAAAGAGAAGAATGGGGAAGGGGAGGGAGAGGAAGAGAAGGGATGGAAGGAAACAAACTAACTTCAGTAGATCACACATTCATTTCTGCCTCTTACTGTAAGACTGACAAGTTACAGAATTTTCCCTATGCCTTAGTTTCCCTGTCTGTATAAAGGACATCTCATGAGGAATAAAGGAAGTCAATACAGTGGCTGTATTTGCTACTTTTTTTTTTTTAACAAAGAAACACCTCAGTTGCTACCGATTATGAGTCACCCTTTTAAATAGATGTCCTATGTCATTCAGAAGCATTACAAGTCAAGGCCAAAGGAAGAGGAAAGGCCTTAACAGCCTGCTCTAAATACAGCAGCTCACTGACCCAGCAGCACATCAGACAGGTGGCCGCTGTGCTGCCTTCACATAGGATCTAGGTCTCGGGAGATAAAGTGTAGTGGGGAAAAAAAAACAGTGAAGAAAATGAAAAGCTTGGCTTTAATTAAATCACTCTCATTGGGACAGTACGTCCATTTCAGTTACTTTATTCTGAAAACCAGAATTACAGGAGTGGAATGTAAACATTTAGGGTGTTTTCCAGTCTCAGCTATGCCCTTGATCAACATAAACACTGAGCCAAGATCTCTTCCTCCTCCATTTCCCCACTCCTGTTCCTCTCTCCTCCTCTTCTTCCTCTTCCTCTTTTTCTTTTTCACCTTCTGCTTCTTCCTACCCCTCTCTTCTCCTCTTCCTGTGTTTCCTCTTCCTTCTCCTCTGCCTGCACTGATATTTGAATTCAGGCCTATACACTTGCTTGCTTTGCTCATTCAGCTAGCACTTTACTATTTGAGTCTCACCCCCAACCTGGCTTTTTGCTGGTTATTTATTGGACATGCAGTCTTATAGACTTTTCTGTCTGAACTGATTTCAAACTGTGATCCTCCAGATCTTAGTCACTTGAATAACTAGGATTACAGGCATGGGCTACCAGTGCCCCGTGAAGACCGCTTGTGTGTGTGTGTGTGTGTGTGTGTGTGTGTGTGTGTGTGTGTGTGTGTGTGTGCATGTGTGTTGGTGTCTGTTGGTACACCTGGTTTGCTTTTTTTATTCAAAGCTGGTGCTCTGCCACTTCAGCCACATCTCCATTTCTGGCTTTTTGCTGGTTAACTGGAGATGAGTCTTCCTGAATTTTTCGGCTCAACCTGTCTTTGAACCTTGATCCTCAGATGAGTAGCTAGGATCACACACATGTCCTCAGCTCCCATCTCAGACCTTCCAGTACAGCATAGTGGGATAGTGTTACTTTGTTTCCATCTTTACTTTTTCTCAAAATCAATTTGGCCCAAGATACCAATGGCTCACACCAGTAATCTTAACTACTTAGGGACACAGATCTAAGGATTGAGGTTCAAAGCCAGCCCAGGCAGTAAAGTCCCATGACACTCTCATCTCTAATTAACCAACAACAACAAAAACTGGTAGTAAAAAACTGGTAGTGAGGCTGTGGCTCATGTGGTAGATCAAGTGGTAGAGGAAAGGAAGGGAAGGGAGGGAGGGAAGGAAGGAAGAAAGGGAGGGAGGAAGGAAGGAAAAGGAACAAAGAAACTACTTCAATAGATCACAAATTCCATTTCTGCCTCTTACTAACTGCAAGACTGAACAAGTTATGTATGAATGAAAAAGATTAAGCAAAAATACGAAGCCCTCAGTTCAAGCCACAGGAATGGCACAAAGGTGTTAGGCCCAGTTTAGCCAAAGTAACTCCTTTCTTTTGTCTAGGCAGCCATTTGGTTTGTAAAGTATAAGTATGAGCTGACCTTGCCCCAACCTGTTGTTTGTGCAGTAAGAACAAGCCGACCCTGTCTATAAGGGACCCCCCACAAAAAGCTAGAAAAACCTCAGACAAAGGCTGCCAGGAGTCAGCCTTTGTCTCTTCTCCATCCTTGCTAAACAACAAAAGAACATCTCCCCCTCAGTCAAGTTTACCAAGCTGGCAGCCTTGCAGAAGGCTACTGACAACCTTGAGGCTTACCACCAGCTGCACTGAGTGGCTGTGTTAATCAGAAGCTTATAATAAAAAGAATTTCTCTAATAGTGTCAATAACATTGATAGTATTGGGCATTCTGACCAAGCCAAGATTATGCTTTGCCATATGCTCCTGTGACTCAAGGCTGTTTTTGCTATGATTTGCTTCTGTAACCTTGCTTGCTTGGCTCAGTCACAGAGCCCAGAAAAACGAAGGCAAGAGTCAGGTCATGTGGAGGCATCCAATCAGTAAAAAGCAGATATGTAACCCTCCTGTTTTGACCAATAGGAGTAAGATTAGCTACATGCTTAGAGTTAGTTTATGATTTGTGGTTTTGCCCTATAAAAGCCTGTAAGACTGGGAGGGGTCACTCTCTCCATAGAGACGGCCCTGACCGCTCAGTTCAATTCTCAATGCTTGGCATGAAATAAAGCTTTGCTTAACTTAAGTTTTGTATCAGCCTTGATCCTTTGATCACAAACCTTATCAAAAGGAAAGGAAGGAAAGGTGGAAGGAAGGAAGGAAAAAGAAAAAATTAATTTAAAACAGAACCCCCCCCCCCATGGTATAACCCCTGCTTTCATTGTATTTGATGTCGGTATAATTTGTAGAGGGGAAGGGCAAAAACAAATCGTTTAAACAGGGACACAGGTGGACTCATTGCAACAATGAGATGTACAAGTCGTTATGTCGAAAAATGAACTTTACAACTTTAGTGGAGGGGAGATGGGGGGGGGGGGGCTGGAGATGGGAAGGGATGAGAAGGGGAAACAAAGGAGTAGATAAGAAATGTACTCATGCTGGAAGGTAGCTTAGTGGTAGAGCGCTTGCCTTGCATGCATGAGGCCCTGGGTTCGATTCCTTGGCACCACATAAGCAAAAAGAAAAAAAGTCGGGAGTGGCGCTGTGGCTCAAGTGGTAGAGCGCTAGCCTTGAGCTGAAGAGCTGAGGGATAGTGCCCAGGCCCAGAGCTCAGGCCCCACGACCGGACCCAAAAAAAAAAAAAAAGAAAGAAATGTATTCATTACCTTGCCTGTATAATTGTAACCCCTCTGTACAGTGTTTTCACAATAAAAAAAAAATTACCCCCAAAATATATGAATGCTTATAGCAATTTTATTTACAATATCCTCAAACTGGAAGCAACCATAATATTCTCAAATTAGTAAATACATTGATAAAAACTAGTGCATTTGTATTATGAAACATTATGTAGTACTAAAATTAAATGAGCTGTCAAGCCACACAAAGATAATGGATCCTGCATGATTCTCTTTACATGATATTCTGCTAAAGGTTTGACTATGGAGAAAATAAGAAATATCTCTTGCCAAAGCTATCCAAAGAGGTTAGACAGATGACACACAAGTAATTTGGGGGGAGGGGAGAGCGCAGCTATTTTCTGTGATATGATAATGAGAGTTGTCAAAACCCATTGCACAATTGCACGTAACAACATGATGAGTGTGTCTTTTTCCTTTTTTTTTTTTTTTTTTGGTCAGTCCTGGGGCTAGAACTCAGGTCTGGGTGCTGTCCCTGAGCTTTTTTGCTCAAGGCTTAGCTCTCTACCACTTTGAGCCACAGGGCCAGTTCCGTGTTCTGGTGGTTCATTGGAGATAAGAATCTCCCAGACTTTTCTGCCCAGGGTGGCTTTGAACTGTGATCCTCAGATCTCAGCCTCCTGAGTAGCTAGGATTACAGGCGTGAGACAGCAGTGCCCAGCTACAAATGTATTTCAATGAATGCATCCCACTCAGAAAGCTAGGAGACTCCGTGGATGTAATATGTGACTTGATAAAATAATCTAACTGTGATCTAAACGTATTCAATAGCCGGGCATTGGTGGCTTACGCCTGTAATCCCAGCTTCTCAGAAGGCTGAGATCTGAAGTTCCTGGTTTGATGCCAGCTTGGGCAGGGAAAGTCTATGAAATTCTTATCTTCAGTTAATCATCAACAACCTAGGAATAGAGCTGTGGCTCAAAGTGGTAGAATGCTAGCCTTGAGCAAAGCAGAGAGCTTAGTGCCAAGGCCTTGAGTTCAAGACCCAGGACTGCCACAAAACAAAAACAGCTTCACCAGACAGAATAATGAGAAAACATGCTCATTGAAGTCACCTCAAAGGGACTCATGATGACTGAACCAGGGCAAAGTAACGCTTCTGTAAACCTAGGACCAAAGTGGAATCCATCAAGTGACAAAACAATATAGTATTGGCTGAGGAGCCCAAAGTGGAAAATACCCACAAGGCCAAGCTGCCTCTAATTAATTAATTAAATGACAGAGAAGAGATAAGTCCTCATGTTTTTTTTGTTGTTGTTGTTGTTGTTGTTGTTTTCTGGGTCCGGTCACGGGGCCTGAACTCTG
Organism: Dipodomys ordii; assembly: GCF_000151885.1. Lineage (NCBI taxonomy): Eukaryota > Metazoa > Chordata > Mammalia > Rodentia > Heteromyidae > Dipodomys > Dipodomys ordii. Next base: position 2,037,586 of record NW_012267393.1, on the reverse strand, counting down.
GGCCTGGGCGCTATCCCTCAGCTCTTCAGCTCAAGGCTAGCGCTCTACCACTTAAGCCACAGCGCCACTTCCGGCTTTTTTCTTTTTGCTTATGTGGTGCTGAGGAATCGAACCCAGGGCCTGATGCATACAAGGCAAGCGCTCTACCACTGAGCCACCTTCCCAGCCCCAGTCCTCATGTTTAAAAAAAAATTCATTTGGGTGCCTGTGGCTCATGTCTATGATCTTACCTAATCAGGAGGCTGAGATCTGAGGACGGAGTTTCAAAGCCAAGCTGAGTTTAAAAGACCTATTGAAGAAGTATTTTACTTAAAATGGACTTATGGAATTGTAACCCCTTTATACAACTTCTTGATGATGATGATGATAAGCTGTGAGACACACACACACACACACACACACACACACACACATCTGCTAAAGTATAGCTTTTCTTTCCTAAATTCATACCCCAAGCTAGGCTTTCCATTCAACCACTCTCCCAGTTCTCATCTGTGTTTTCCAAGCAAACAGCACCCAATTTAGCGCCCATGGAAATGAGAAAAAAATTACAGTCATAGGATAGTTACATAGTATTTTATCTCCATAGTGTACAGACCTCAGCCACCGGAGCATCTCAACCCTCTGACACGTAGTATGTATTACCATATTCATATTCTAGATGAGGAAATGGAGCATGAGCAGGGGGGAACACGCAGAAAAAGCAAAGTGGGTAAATTAGGACACCCACACTAATTCTGCTCAGTAGATAGGAAGAGATAAGACACTTAGCCCAAGTGGAACTGCTGATTGTTTCCCCCAGAGACCCGGCCCGAGTCAAGGCAGCAATCTTTGTAAGATCAGAACAAGAGTTGGAGAACAAAATCTGTTGTCTGACCCATTTTTGTTAAAAGTGGTTGGTTGGTTGGTTGGTTGGTTTTTTTTTTTTTACTTTCTTGACTCTAGTTTTGGAAGACAAAATAAATTTGATGATTCTAATTTTCTGGGCATCAGCACTTCTGTGCTAAGATGTACCAGACTGAATTTTTTTTTTTTGCCAGTCCTAGGGCTTGAACTCAGGGCCTGGGCGCTGTCCCTGAGCTTTTGCTCTACTACTGGAGCAACAGCCCCATTTCTGGATTTTTCTGTTATGTGGTACTGAGCAATTGAACCCAGGGCCTCATGCATGCTAGGCAAGCACTCTACCACTAAGCCACCTTCCCAGCTCCCTGCTTTAATCTTTAAATGGTATGTTAGCTTACTAGTAAGTTCCAGATAAAATAAAGCTCAGGGAAATCTCATATTTTCTGTGAAGTTAGTTTTCTCCTTTTCAGTAAATGAGCTTTATTTAGTATTTAGGATTGGAAAAAAAGAAAAGAAAGCCATTTCTACAAGAATACAATGTTTCTGTATGCTCACTTTTTTTTCTCTGAAACCAAGATTCTGACTTTATATCTGAAGCTTCCTTTCACTCATTGGCTAAGGTGCTCTACTACCTGAGCCACACCTCCAGCCCCTGGTCACCTTTCTATGAGTTTTCTGTAGAGATATTGCTCAGTTAAAACTATAATCAAACTGGGTGCTGGTGGGCTTGTGCCTGTAATCCTAGCTACTCATGTGGCTGAGATCTGAAGGTCATGGTTCAAGGTCTGCCCAGGTAGGAAAGCCTGTGAGACTTTCTATTTCCAGTTAAGCACAAAAATAGCCATAAGTGGAGCTGTGGCTCAAAGTGGTAGAACACTAGCCCTGAGCAAAAAAGCTAAAGGACAGTAGCCAGGCCATGAGTTTGAGCCCCAGGACTGCACAACAGTTTTTTAAAATTTTTTTATATTGGTGTTATAAAGGTGTGATATACGGAGGGAATTTTTTTTAAGTAGCATGGAAGTGTTTTACTTTTTTTTTATTTTTTTATTGTGAGAATACCGTACAGAGGGGTTACAATTACATGGGCAAGATAACGAGTACATTTCTTATCAAGCATTGTTGCCTCCTCTTTGTTTCCCCTTCCCATCCCTTTCCATCTACCCCCCTCTCTCCACCTGATCCTCCCCCCACCTCCCACCAAAGTTGTAAAGTCCATTTT
>NW_012267393.1:2025257-2034339 GCF_000151885.1 Dipodomys ordii | reverse complement strand
CCCTCATACCCGCCATAGGTCTCGGTTTCCCTGAGCTTTCAGAGCCTTACTCCCTGCCTGAGAGTTTTCAGGTAGCACAAAACTCAGGCAGATCATGAGGGCCCATCCTCTGCCTTAAAGGGGCAGGCAGTGCTAGTCCAGAGTAAGGTGTCCCCAGACTCAGTAAATGCTTTCTGCCCTTCCTTGAGACATGGCCCACTCCAAACCCCTCCAGCCAGCCTCTTGCTGGCTGGGTTCTCCTCTTCACTTTGAGACACAGATACCGGAAAGTTCCTTCAATGAAACAGCCATTGAGATATCACCAGAATCTTCTAAATTTATATTTAGTATTCAAGCCTGTAATTCTAGCTGTTCAAGATGCTGAGGGGTGAGGATTGGTGTTCAAAGCCAGTCGGAGCAGGAAAGCCCATGAGACACTTCTCTCTGATTAACCACCAAAAAAAAAAAAAAATTGGAACTGGAGGTGTGGCTCAAATGGTAGAGTGCCAGCCTTGAGGAAATAAGCTAAGGAACAGCACCCAGGCCCCCGAGTTCAAGCCCCAGTACCAATATTAATAAATATATATATACAAAATATATATTTATATATACAAACATGTTATATTATAAATCTGCATAAACTATATATAGTTTATTGTATATATATATCATGTTATATATAAATACATTATATGTAATATAAATTATATGTATATAGGATATTATGCATAATGTATACCATATAGTCTATTATATATAACATATACTATATAGTGCATTATATACAATACATTATATACAATATATACATTATATACAATACACTATATACATTAATATACAATACATTATAATTATATACATTAGACTATATAGTTTATTATATATGTTAATAGATTATATATTTACATATTTTATGTTTTATTTATATATATATCACATATATTCTATATATAAGTATACTAATCTAAAGTATATATAATTTATATAAACTATATGTTTGTATGTTATATTTTTATCTATTATGTATATATTATATATAATGTATACTATATTATGTTATATGCATGTATTTTGTGTATATTTTATATGTATTTGCTTATATATATATATATATATATATATATATATATATATATATGAGCAAGCTAGACAAATTATATTCTGGCCTTACATTTAGTTGAAATACTAGACTCAACTTCATGTTGTTTCCTGCTACAGAGATTTCTTTTTTCTTTCTTCTTTATCTTTCTTTTTATATTCCAGCAGTGTATTTCAGTCTTCCATCCTAATTCCCCATTATTACACCTAATTCCCCGGTTATTACACTCAACAGTGTTATAAAATTACCTGATGAGTCAAGCCAACTACAGAATTTCCCGTGTGCAGGCTATTTACCTTTCCCTGTGTGTCCTTAGTCTGGTTCAGTGCTCTCAAAGACCCCTGTGGAGGAAGTTTATTAGAGAAATTTTTGACAGAGGTAAAGGCTAGCACAGTATTGGGGGAGGGAACACATTCTCTGCAGATTGCATCTCTATAATGCTTTACAATGGGTAAGGCACCTTTCCAACTTTCTTCAACGCGCTTCTGAATCACTTGGGAAAACTGCCTACTCTGCGGTCCCATTGTTAGATCCTGAACTTGAAGGTTCAAAGGAGGGCCAGGCGTGTGCATATATAACACGCACTGATGGACAGTCTGGTTCAGATGACATAGAAGCTTCTGCTAATAAATGAAAGGGCTCTGTGACTTAAGTGGTAGAATGCCAGTCTTAAGCAAAAAACTTCAGGGACAGCTTCCAGGCCCTGAGTTCAAGTCCCAGGACTGGCACCAAAAAAAAAAGAACAAAAGGGAGAGATTTTCCTCATTACTACCATGTCTGCTGGGCTGATTTTTCACGAATGGATCTCACTGTATCTGCTCCCTGCCTGCCCTGCTGTGATTTAATATACCCAGGCCAAGAACATTGGATTTTTCCCTTCTCTCATATGAAGAGCAAGTAAGGACATTTGCTTCATTGTTAGCGGTATGCTTTTCCTTTTCTGTGTTTGGGTCCCCCCCCACCTGGCTGCCCCTCACTCCCATTCCACTATTGGATCCCAAATGGAAAGGAAAAAGGGAAAGTATTAAGTACTTCCTTGATTCATTCATGAGCTGGTGTCAGACTCCAAATGTTAACACTCAGTCTAATCTCTGTCACTCACTTCATGTGCAATCTTGGACCAATTGCTTAACCTCTCAAAGTGCTACAAAATGAAGTACTTAAACTACGTTTCCTCCAAGGGTTCTTTCTGTGCTGAAATGAGACGCAGAAGCGCAGCACCTAGTGGCTCACACCTGTAATCCCAGCTACTCAGGAGGCTGAGATCTGAGGATCATGGTTCAAAGCCAGCCTGGGCTGGGAGGTCTGTGAGACTTTTTTTTTTTTTTAGTATAAACTTAAATCCAAATCCAAATTTTATTTTACCTTAATTTTTAAGCATGTTAAAGCAAGTTGAACTACATTTAAACTAGGACTGTTCTGTAAAGTTTTCTGCTTAAAATATTACCTGTAGAATGAATATATTATTTTTCAATGAAAGATAATGAGTTACATTACGTGAAAAAGATTGTTCCATATATTATGCCTTCAAATGCTCTCCTTAAACAACAACAACAAAAAAAATAAATGGAAATACCACCTTGAAATTGCCATGGATGAATAATTAGAAATGAAGAAAACAAGTCACTGGCACTCACAGGTAGCACAGAGAAATCCATTTTGTTTCCTATCACAGTAGTTACATGTAAACTCAGGTTCTTTCAAAGTTGAGTAGACTAGAAAGATACCATACTTTAGGCAAACTTTCCATGTGATTCAAAGTTTATGCAAACTTTTTCCTTAGTCAACCCCCTAAGTATTCTTTGGAAGAAATGAAAATATTGAAATATGCTTTCCAATCTGTACATATTACTCTGAACTTTGAGCTAGCATGAAATTTAATTTTCTCTGAGATTTAATGTAAAAACAATACTGCATTGGCTTTCTATGCTGTAGCTACTTTTGTAAACAGGATAATATATCAAACACGAGGTAATCTAGAAAGCATAGACATGAGCCTATCATAGACATTTTAAACATGAGTATTTTAAATGGTTTTGCAAGTGCTTCTCTGAGAGCAAGTTCTTTAAACAGAACTCAACAAGTTTTATATTAAAACAAAAATACATCCCTCAAAAATGGCCCAATGAGAAACCAAACTTCCTGTATTACTATAAAAATAATGACCATACATCTACAAAGTTATATTCCTAAAAGAATGAGCATTTTTATTCGTGGTTCATCATTTCCTGACAATGTGTCTGCTTCAAAAGTTAAAAAAAAAGATAAAAATAAAACCAAAATGAACCCTGGTACTGGTAAAAAGCTAGAAAATAAGAAAGGGATGCATAGTTTGACAAAGGCTCAGAGGAGAGAATACAACAAAAATGCTTTTCTTCCATGACTCAGACCAACTCTGCTTTCTCCAGAAAAGGTTCGCAAAGTCAAGTGCCTGACCCTTCTCTTTCCATTTCTCCTGTCCCACTGCAGCATGGAAAATCCCACCAGCATCTTTTGCCCAGTAGGCCTTGGATTCAGACTGCACTCTGAATTCATACTTTTAACACTGTCTTGATGCTGTAGATCTGTGTCAGAGCCCACACTTGGTACAATATCCACTGTTCCATGGAAGTCTCCAGCCCAAGCTGAGGTAGCAGTGGTAACTGTGGTCGCATCTGACTTTGTGATGTCACACTGGGGAGCAGGAATCCTGACCCGAGGCACTGATGGCCTTAGCAGGACCCATAGGATGGATCCAGGGCAGAGCCAGCAGCAGGGAGATGGTGGTGGTGGAGACCTTCATCTTAAGCCCTTCCGGTTGCCACATCCCTCTCTCCCTCCACTCCACCTCCTTTACCGAATAGCAGCTCTGCCATGGGCTGTGTTGGGATCAGGGCCCTGCTATAGAGACCTGCAGCGCCAACCGCCATCGCTGCCCCACCCCCCAGACTATCTCCAGTTAACCACCAAACAGGCTGCAATTGGAGCTGAGGCTCAAGAAGGCAGAACACTAATAACCTTGAGCACAGAGAGCTCAGGGACAACACTCAGGCTCTGAGTTCAAGCCCCAGGGCTGGCACAAAATTTAAAAATGAATAAGGAGACAAAGAACCTCAGCACAGAGTTCATCGGTGAACCAAGTAAACTGCAGTAAGTACTGAATTTACTGTACGTGCCAGGGCATTCATGAGAGGAAGAGAAAAAACCAAGGCTGAATGGCAGGGTGCTACCAGTATCTCTTGCTCATTAATGCAATAGTTTCAGCCTCTCTGGTCTGTTCAGATCTACCTGGGACATGGCCACCTGATTGATCTTTTCAAAATGCAAATGTGGTCAGAATATTCACATGAAATCCTTCAAAATCTTGCCCTCGAACCTACCATCCCAATACCTATGTGACCTAAAACACAGACTCCCAACTTGAATCTACCTCTGGTGCCAAACACGGCATGGGAACATAACAAAAAAATGTTGGCTGAAATAACCAAAAGGCAAATGGATGAATGAATGAGTGAATGGTGGAAATTAAGATTCAGCATCTTGGCTGATCCTCAAAACAAAAGTAAGCAATCTATAACAGAGACCAAAGTTCAGAAAAGGAGGGAACTGACTTTGGGTGCAGAGAAGGGACGCATCCTCTCTACAAGATGGAGAACACAATCTATTTGGAATGCACAGAAGATCCTTTGTTCTTTGTTCTTCTCCTTTTCTCTTTTGTGCTAGTCCTGGGACTTGAATTCAGGGCCTGGGCACTGTCTCTGAGCTTCTGTGCTCAAGGGTAGCCACAGCTCCACTTCTGGCTTTTTTCAACAGACTTTTCTGCCCCTTGGCTGGCTTTGAACTGTCATCTTCAGATCTCATTCTTCTAAGTAGCTTGGATTACAGGCATGAACAACTGGTTCTGGCTTGTTCCTCTCTAATTAAGAAACAGAAACAAAACGGAGATGCAGAGAGGAAGTTTGCAAACAAAGACATCCTACTTTCAAGAGATCTTTCAATGTCACAGCTTCTGGAATGACCAGTATGGAGAAGACTAGCATGGCAAAATTCTTTCATGATCGAGATACTCCTGGGAAAGGCCAGGAACCACTTCCATTATCTGGTGGATTATCTTTCACACAGCAGAAACGCTTGGCTTCTCATTGGATTCCACGTGTGACTCCTTTATCCATCCATGCCTTCCAGGGTGTCCTTCTGGCCATTAACAGCCGATGCCTGGGTGTAGAGCTCACTTGAGCAAAGAAATAGATAAGTAGAGCTTCATCAGGCACCTGATAAAATCTCCTAGGAGAAAACTGGGACCAACCAATTCAGACTTGTCAGCAACCTATATTAGTCAGATAAAAGAGGTCATTTATTGAGTACCCCCAGTGGAAACATTCTGGTGCATTAGCCAGAGGCCACTGAAGCCAGATGGCCGAGCACAAGATACAGATGCCAGGATGGCAGTTCTGCTGGGTCTGTACTGGAGAGCTGGACACAACTGGACTTGTCACTAACCTTGACCCTCCCCTCATTTGGTAAAAGAAGGATTAAGCAGTATCCACCTCACAGATAGGACTAAGAAAGTATATATGAAGTCCTGCATGTAAAGTGACTCAACATAAATATCACATACTTGTTAGATGCTAGCAGTATTGGTGGTGGCTGTATTCTTGTATTACTACCATGAACCCTCTTTTTAGAACATACATAAAAAGTGGAATTTATTTATTTATTTATTGCCAATCCCAGGGCTTGAACTCAGGGCCTGGGCACTGTCTCTGAGCTTTGATTTTTTTTTTCCTCAAGGCTGGTACTGTACCACTTGAGCCACAGTGCCACTTCTGGCTTTTACTGAGTTTATTGGAGATAAGAGTCTCATGGACTTTCCTGCCCAGGTTGGCTTTGAACCATGATCCTCAGATCTCAGTCTCCTGAGTAGCGAGGATGACAGGTGTGAGCCACCAGCACCCAGCCAAAATAGCCATTTTTATTTCTAAGGAAAGTGAATTGAGAAGTGTAAATGACTAGCCTGAGATCAGATAGTAATTGCTTTGGGGAGCTCTAGGCACTCCAACGCTTACGTCATAACCAAAGATTTCACTAATGGGCCCAGGAACAGTAAATGCAATCAGGAACTCAATGAATGAATGAATGCATGAATGAGTCCTTCCTAATCCATGGTGGAGCTGTCATTAATAGACTTCATCTGCACCATGCTTGGTACAACCAATAAAAATAGAGCTGGGAGTTGGCTCATGCTTGTCATCCTAGCTACTCAGGAGGCTGAGATCTGAGGATCACAGTTTGAAGCCAGTTGGGGCAGGAACATCTGAGAGCTTCTGAACACTGAATTACAAAAAGCCAGAAGTGGAATTGTGGCTCGCAGTGTTAGAGTGCTAGCCTTGGGAACCAAAGCTCAGGGACAGCACTCAGTCCTGGGTTCAAACTGCAGAACTGGGGCACACACACATTCAGCATAATTGTTCCATGGCTGCAAAGGACAACACATGATGTTGTGAATACCTAAAATGGTGCGTGGATTGGGTATGTTGTAAGGACACATTTCTTCAGGAAAGTGATGTTTGACCTGAAGTAAACAGGTTAATGGACAGCAATTCAAAAACACGGGTGGGAGGCGTGGCTCAGTTGGTAGAGCACCAGCCAATGAGTGAAGCGTATCAGGTACCAAGTTTTTGAGTGCTGGCTCCAGACAAAAAGAAGGTGAAGAAGAAAGAATATCTATGTAGACAGATATAGTGTGGAGATACAAAGATTTCTTTGTTAATGACATCAAGGAAAACTGGAACTAGAGATAAGGGAAATAGTAAAGAGACACAGATGGCCACTAGTCCAAGGAGCCCACCCAGAGAGAACGGCTTAGAGGAAGGGAAGACAAGTTTCTGCTGTGACAGGATGCTGGCATGGGACCAGGGATGAAGACAACCCTCTCCACCCTCTGCATCTTCTGTAGGCAGCCTGAGCCTCTGTGGTTCTAATTGGACTCAGAGCGGCCGTGTCTCCCAGCAGCATTCCCCAGCATGACTTGGTAAAAGTCAAACAAGGAAAGAAAAACAAATCTCCAGAGCTTGTGGGAAAAGTTGGTTTTTTCGGGGCCTTTTATTATTGCCTTCTAATTAGCTGGACCTCCCACAAGGCCCCCATACTTCATGCTGTTCTGGTTCCTTCTAATGTGGGGTAAATGATAGGAGAAATAAACGAGCTTCCATTTCCACAATAATGACTCTGTCCTAATTAGTCCAGGCATAGCGAGCTACTAATGATGAAGCATCAGAATAACTAGAAGTCTAGAATCAGACTGATCTAGATTAATCTCAGGGCCACTAAGGTACAAGCTGTGTGATCTTGGCCCAGCCTCTGATCCTTGCTTTCCCTTACTAAAATTTGCAGGTCACGATGGTACACATTTTGCATAATTATATCTGATAGTATTTGCTGTGAAGAATTAGGCAACAAGGCATAAAGTATATCCTGCCTGGCTGTGTTGTTTGTCCTATGGACATCAGGAAGGACCGACCTGTCTTTAATCCTGCCAGCTGCTGCACCATTTGGGCTGCAGGTGGCTTTCGAGTTCTCCTTGGATTGAAGCAGGACATGGTGAAGATGGCCAGGCATGGAGGAGATAAGGGTCGTGGTTATTGAAAGCTCTCTATGCACAGATTCGTCACTAGCAGTAACAGCAGCAACAGGCCTTAGCAAACCAGTACACAGTCCCCTGGCTCATCATCTTGACACAGACACACACAGACCACAGGGCCATTTGGTCAAGGATGTCCACACATGGCCACGCGCATCCATGCTCAGGGCTACGTGCAGGATGGTTTCAGGTAACAAGTGCGCACGTGATGCTCCAGGTTGCATGGAAATACTGAACCAGTGGAATCCCACAGTCCTTGAAAAGTGCGGGCTCTGTGAGGTCCCCAGGGCTCACACCTGAAATCCTACCTACTCACAAGGCTGAGGTCAGAGGATGCGCAGAAAAGTCTCTGAGACTCTTATCTCCAATGGATCACCAAAAAGCCAGAAGTAGAACTGTGGCTCAATGGGTAGAGTGCTAGCCTTGAGCAAAAGAGCTCAAGGACAGAGCCATGAGTTCAAACCCCAGAACCAGAACAAATTAACAAAAGGCCCTGCATGCTCTTCAAGATGACAGCGAGAGATCCCTCAGCCCCAATGATTTAATAAGGCATTACCAGGAAGATGGTGCCTTTCTTGAAGGAATGGCATGTTAGCATCATTTTGGACACTGTGACAACGAAATAAGGGATGTGACAATATTGGGTGGTTGGTAAGGATCAATGGCTATCAAGTTGTAAATCAATAATTTCCTAGTCTAAAAGTTGTTAACTAATGGGGTTGGGTGTTTGTGGCTCATACAGGTAATCCTAGCTACTCAGGAAGCTGAGATGTGCGGAGTATGGTTTGAAATGACCCAAGCCAGAACATCTATGAGACACTTTATCTCCAGTTAACCTCCAAAAAGCTAGAAGTGAAGGTATATGTAGCTCAAGTGGTAGAGCATTTATCTATCTTGAAAAAGCACCCAGACCCTGAGGTCAAGCCCCGTACAGAGAGAGGGGGGGGAGGGGGGAAAGAGAGGAAGGCCTTTGGAAGATAGGTAATCAGGAAATCTGATACCAGAACCTAGAGGAAACACTTCTGTTCATGTCAGCCTGCACAATCAGGCCTTTAAAAAATGTGGGGAGTGGTAGGGGGCACTTAGAATCTATAGATAATATATGGTCAGACCCCCTAGCCTCAAATTCTAGTTCTTCCATTCCCTCGCTGTCTTTGTTACCTTCTCTGTTGATTTCACCTCGAGCCTTGATTCCTTCATCTGTAAGATGCAAGAAACCATAAGAAAACATGCCTGTTTCATTTCCAGGATACTCAAAATGCATCCTTATCTGAATGTCTAGCCCAGAATAAGGGATATTTAAGGCCTACTGAATCTTTAGAATTAGGAAAACATTAAAATCTCACTCTGTGTGTGTGTGTGTGTGTGTGTGTGTGTGTGTG
>NW_012267393.1:1960376-2025207 GCF_000151885.1 Dipodomys ordii | reverse complement strand
GAAGGAAATTTAAGCAAGAGTTTAAATTACTTGCCCAATTTAACAGTTTGCAATTAACACAACTGAAATTCAGCTTCAGATATCCTGGTCATCAGGTAATACATTGTTTGTGTGTGTGTGTGTGTGTGTGTGTGTGTGTAGGGCTTGAACGTAGGGTTTTGGCCCTATCCTCAAGGCTGGCACCCTACCACTTGAGTCACAGCTCTACGTCTGGCTTCTTGGTGGGTAATTGGACATAAGAGTCTCATAGATTTTTCTGCTCAGGCTGGCTTCAAACTGTGATCCTCAGATCTCAGCCTCCTGAGTAGATAGGATGACAGGGGTGAACCACCAGTGCACAGGTGTTTGTAGTAAGTTTGTAGTAGGTTTGTAGTAAGATGAAGCTGGAAGTCTGAGAAGGAAAAAGACTTTTTCAAAGCAGCTAGATCATTCCAAGCTGGGAGGAGTTGTGACTCCTGGAACAGTGCTCCTCATTGGTGAGAATCGGGTCATCATATTGTCATCTCTCCAGTGGCTGGTCCTCTACGGCTCTGTGCTGAGGGGAAAGGAATGAAGAACAAAATGATTATAGGGAATGACAGAGAACCAAAGGCAAGGAAGCAAGCAGCTAACGTGGCAGCCCAGTGTATTCTGTGGTCTCCTCTGAGCCACTCTGGTGGCGGTGAAGGTCCAGCTGGGATTCTGATCTTGGCATTCATGATGATCTGTGAGAGCTCACTCCCCCAGGCTGCGGCCCCTGCTCTTCCAGCTCTGATGGTTGTCTGGTGCTAGCCCATCTCCTAGTAGAAGCGTGGAGGTGGAGTGGTTCTGATGCAAAGGTCTGGCCAACAAGGAAGTCCATCACCATGATCAAAATCTGCTGCATGAAGCACTCCTCTTCCTTTCCTCGATAGCTCTCCATTGCTGAGAGAGCTCTGGATCTAGACAATCCCCGTGGGCCCCCAGCATGCTGGGTCACACTGCCAATCAGTCCACAATGTATGAGTTCAGTTTGCATGATGACACAGGCTTCTTTGTGGATCTCCATGAAGAGAAACAGCAATGTTCCATTCTTCTTACCAAAAAAAAAAAAAAAAATGTTTTTAAGCATTGAATGTTTTAAGGACTTCAAAAGTGGCACTGCTGCATTATGGGTACTGTTCTTAATGTGCTCTAAAAAAAAAATAACCAACCAAGTTAATAGGTTCGTGGATAATGAGCGATGCTCTTTCACTTTTTACGGATCCTAATTTCCATCAGATGATTATGGTTTTTGTTTGTTTTGTTTTGGTCTGAGGCCCAAACTCAAACTGGGTATTTAATGCTTTCATTCATTGGCTGGCCCTCTACCAACTGAGTCATACCTCCAACCACTAGTTTTTGTGTGTGTGTGTGTGTGTGTTGGTTCTGGGGCTTGTGCTTAGTGATAGTGCTCTACCACTTGAGCCACAGTATCACTTCTGGCTTTTTGGTGGTTTGTTGAAGATAGGAGTCTTACTAAATTTCCTTCCCAGGCTGGCTTTGAACTGCAAGTCTCAGATCTCAGCTTCATGAGTAGCTGGTATTACAGCCATGACATACCAACAACCAGCAGATCCTGAATTTTAAGCTAAGATGAGCTAATACAAGGAGAGTTAGAAAGAAAGAAAAAGACAGGAAGGAAGGAGAAAAAGAAAGGAAAGAAAGAGAGAAAAGAAAGATACATTTGTAATGTTGTACTTTTGGTGTCTTTTGGTCTATGAGGGCCTTATGCTTTTCTTAGCAAAAATAATCATTTCCCCAATAATACCATGGGTCTCACAAGATTTGCTTCCATGCCAAAGAGAAACAAACATGGTTTTCCTTAGGGGTGGGGAGAGTGTGGAAGAGAAATTCTGATCTACAAATTAAACAGCTGTTTTAATATTCAAACATGTTCTGCATAACCATGAGCAGGCTTACTACTCTACATTTTCTTGTAGGCTTGCCTTACAGATCTGTGTTATGGCTAAATATTTTTATTTATTTGTTTTTGGTTAGTTGTGGGGCTTAAACTCAGAGCCTGGACACCGTCCCTGAGCCTCTTTGTACACAAGGCTAGCACTTGAGCACTTGAGCCACAGCACCACTTTCGGTTTTTGAGTGGTTAATTGGTTAATTGGAAATAAAAGTCTCATAGGCTGGCTTTGAATCATGATCCTCAAAGCTCAGCTTCCTGAGTAGCTAGGATTACAGTCGTGAGCCATTGTTTCCTGGGTGAATATATTTTTTATTACTTCTTCCCTATTAAGGTTAGAGAATTATAAATTCTGGATCCATGTTCCTTTATCCAGTGAAAATAATAATATGTGATTATTTCATGAACCCCATCTTATTCTTTTGTCTGTAAGAAAACTATGATCATCCCACTGTACAAAGAAGGAACTTGAAGCTCTTAAAGATAAAAATGACTGGATTAAGATGTTCACAGCTAGCAAATGGTGAACTAAAACTTCAGCTCTAAATCCATGTTTTTTAATCTCAACTCTAAGGCCTTGGGGAGGAAGAATAAAATCAATCCTTACTAAGACAAGCTCTCCAAGAAAAATAGAAAGAAACATTTTTTCTGCTGTCAGAGAGCAGAAATTGCACATAAGTATATTTCCTTCTATAGAAGCTCATCTAAAGAGTCTGAAAAAAATTTAGACTCGAGTCCCCATTAACTACTTGAGAACATGGAGTTCTGTTCCAGAATAAAATAAATGTGTAAACAAAATAAATCACAGCATTGTCTGTGCCTAACTCTCTTTCCCTGGTTAACTGTATCTGTGTAAACCGACAGTGTCAACTGCAATGTGAAAGGAGTCAGCTTTTTTTTGCTGTTGTGAGGCTTGAACTCAAGGCCTGGGCACTGTCCTTGAGCTCTTTACTCAAGGCTAGTGCTCTACCACTTTGAGCCACAGTGCCACTTCCAGTTTTCTGGTGGTGAATTGGTGACGAGTCTCACAGACTTTCCTGCCTGGGCTGGCTTTGAGCCATGATCTTCAGATCCTCAACCTCCTGAGTAGCTAGAATTACAGGCATGAGCCACTAGTGCCCAGCTAAGGTACCATCTTAAGAGGGAACCGATGTACAAATCGACGGAGAGGTCACTTGGAAATTGGTTGCAAGGCAGCAAGAAATGGCACCTTACTGAGAAAGAACTAAATTAGAAAAAATCATTCCCGGACTTTAAAAGTTAGTTACTCAAAAGTGACTAGCCTTCTACCTGGTGCAGGTCTCTTATGTCTGTAATCCCATCTACTCAGGAGTCTGAGATCTGAGGATTGAGGTTCAAAGTCAGCTAAACAGGAAAGTCCATGAGACTCTCAGCTCCAATTAACCACAAGAAAACTAGAAGTGGCCCTGTGGCTCAAGTGGTAGAGGGCTAGCCTTGAGCACAAGAACTCAGGGACAGTGCCCAGGCCCTGAGTTCAAGCCCCAGGACTGACACACACACACACTCACTCACAGAGTTACTTTCTTCAGTGTACCTAGGTGTCCCGAGACATCTTGGTCCAATGATGATGATCTCATTTCCATATCACTTTTCAGTTTACAAGGCATTTTTTATAACAAGTATCTTCTTTGAATCTCATAACACTGGCAACTGGTCATGATTATTCCCACTTTGCCTATAAAAAATGACCTGAAAAAGTAAATGATTTTTTCATCCATTGTTCTCTACAGCTTGTTAATGGTTGAAGTGGAAATTGAAATCAGGTCTGATGACTCATGATCCAGTAATATTCCACTCTTCTCCACTGTCTCTGGCTCCAAGGAGAAAATGACTTTGGTGAAATAAAAGGTGAATGTCTGTGAAGCAAAGACAGTCCTCTTATGAAAGAAAATCAGTGTTAAACACACATGCATTTGGCTCAGAGAAGCAAAGGAACAAAGGAGTCAAAATTGACCCTCCAAAAAAATACTTACAAAGAGTCTGGAGCCAGTAGCTCATGCCTATAATCCTATCTATTCAGGAGGTTGCTTTGAAGACCATGGTTCAAAACCCATCTGGGCAGAAAAGTCAGTGAGACTTTTCTCCCCAACAGCATCCAGGCACTGAGTTCAAACCTCAGTATCAGTATACTTTAAAATTGTTGGCAAGTAAGGAAGAAGGAAGGAAGGAGGCAAGCAGGAAAGAATGGGAAGGAAGAAAGGAAGGAAGGGAAAAAAAAGAGTAAGAGAGAAATGAGTGAACCAGATGAGTCTTTTCTGTAATCCTAGCTACTTGAGAGGCTGATACATGAGGATTGTACTATGAAGCCAGCCCAGGCAGATAAGTCCATGAAATGTTACCTCATTAATCACCAAAAGAATTGAAAGTAGAGCTGTGGCTGAAGTGGTAGAGTGCTAGCCATTAGCGCAAAAGCCAAGTGAGAGCTCCAAGCCCTGAATACAAATACTACTACTGGTACAGAGAAGGGGGGGGAGAGAGAGAGAGAGAGAAAGAGGAAGGAAAGAAGGAAGGAGGGAGAGAGAAAAAAGGGAGGAAAGAAGAAAAAAGAGAAAAAGGAGAGAGGAAAGAGGAAGAAAGAAAAAGGAAGGAAGGAAAAAGAAGACAAAAAATAAAGGGAAGAAAAAAGGAAGGAAGAATGGAAGTGAAGAGAGAAAAATAGAAATGAAAGAAGGATTTAGCTGTGAAGATATAAGCCAACTCATATGATCTCTCAGAGCCTCTATTGCTACTTAAGCAATGAGAAGACTCGAATTGGAAACCCAATAAGCTTATGATAGAAGGCGGGCAAGAATTCCTAGGAATCTTGCAGAAGAAGACATGTTATTAATGAGTGGTTGAAACCAGAGCCAGAAATAGGTGAAGGTTTAAGAACTGGCCATATCATTGGTATGAGAGAAGCCACATTGTTCTCTGATCTGCCAACTATGGCCATGCTGGTGGCCACCCAATATACCATCATGTGAAAGACAGGAGGAGACTGACATGATCTTGTTTATACAATCAGGCGTCTTCCTTAGATTTTGTAGTTGGAGGTAAGGATATGAGCTTGAGATTCAGAGACGTAGAGGAAAGAAAATGAGCACAAGGGAAAAGCTAGAACTTAGGGGACATCTCAGAAAAAGAGGCTACAGTAGGATGGATTGGAGTTCCTCAAAAATGTCACCTAGATTTGCCATATGGCCAGTTTCTAGCTGCTGTGATGTATCTCTGAAGCTATAGCCATTAGTTTTGTGGCAGGTACTGAGACTTGAACTCGCAGCCCAAGTGTTGTCCCTTAGCTTTTTCCTCTCAAGGCTGGTCCTCTACCACTTAAACCACACATCCAATTCTAGCTTTTCGCTGGTTAATTGGAGATAAAAAGTCACATAGAGTCCCCATCTCAGCCCTCTGTGTAGCTGAGATTACAGGCGTGAGCCATTGGTGCCTGGATCATTCATATATAATATGTTTCATGTCTAAGTCAGAGTCAGAACATCAGTGGCATCCAAAGTGGATATAATGGGCCAAAGCTATTAATAACTAGAACCTCTTGATCTAGATTGGAATTGTCCAGTTTGGAAGTGGACACATGGCTCAAGTGGTAGAGTGCTAGCCTAGAGCAAAAATGCTCAGGGACAGAGCCTAGGCCCTAAGTTCAAGTCCCAAGACTAGCACAAAAACAGAACAACCAAATCCTGGAATTATCCAGTTCTTACTCAGCTATAGAAGACATAGAGACCAGAAGTGGCACAAGGTAATGAACTCCAAAGACTCTGCCTATCAGACATTCTCACTGTCTCAAAAACTGGCTCTAAGCACCGTCTTTCCTGCCAGGACTCCATCACATGTAATCTGGGGTGAGATGACAAATTTGAAAGATCCATGCTGGGAAAATTCTGGCAGCTCTACCAAAACAAGCAGATGGAGAACCCCATGACGACATCATTGTGTTTCCAACAACAGGAAACACAGTTGGCATACAGAAAACTCTAGAAAGCACACATACATGGCAAGGACATACAGCCATTGCTCACAGACAAGCATTTTTGTAGTTCGATTCTTCTTTGGGGATGATAACATTTTTGTGACATCAATTGGAAGTTGATTAAGACTGTTCCTGTTTCTTTTTTTATGGTTATATGAACAAAATGCATGGTTAGCTGTCATCAGTGGCTGCCTGGATTGATTGACGAAAGGCAAATAAATAGCATCAGATAATATTCCAAGGAGGAGAGTTGTGGGGTTTTTTGTTTCTGTTTTTGTTTTTTGAGCAAGGAGCTAGTGACTCACTCCTGTAATCCTAGCTACTTCAGAGACTCAGCTCCAAGGAACATGGTTCAAAGCCTGTCTTGAGAGAAAAGGTCGGTGAGACTCTTAGCTCCAATAAACTACCAAAAAGCTGGAAATGGAGCTTGTTAAAGTGAGAGTGTGCTAGATTTGAGAGAGAAAAAAAAAAGCTCAGGACAGTGCCCAGGCCCTGAGTTCAAGTCCCAGGACTGGAACAAAATGTAACAACACCAACAACAGTGGGAAAAAAAAAACAACCCTGAGGTGACGACTCAAACATTCGGCAGACAATAGCACAGTCTACTTGCTGTAGGTGATGCATTCAGGGAAAATCTCCAAAGAAACACTGAAGGTGAGATATGAAAAAATAAGAAGCAGGCAGTTTTGCAAAGCCCCGAGGCAGAGAGCATTACAGGCTGCAGGAGTTGGAGATTCAAAAACCCCGAGGCAGGAAAAGCAAGCTGGAGGAGCTGAATTCTACTGAGAAAGAGGGAATGGGGCAAATGAGGAGATGTGCAGAGTGTTGGGTATCTTGCAGAATTTTGATGTTCGAGTTTATTCTAGAAGCAAAGAGAAGCAACAGCCACCTACAACACAGCACACAGGAAAAGAAATAAACCTTTGGGGGGGAGAAAGAGAGAGAGAGAGGACATACTGGGACTTGATCTCAAACCTGGGTACACTGTCCCTTTTAACTCAAGGCTGACTTTCTACCACTTGAGCCACAGTTCCACTTCCAGCTTTTTGTTAGCTCATTGGAGCGAAGAGTCTCACAGACTTCCCTACTTAGGCTGGCTGTGACCCTTGATCTTCAGATCGCAGCCTTCTGAGTAGCTAGGATTACAGGCATGAGCTACTTTCATAAGGATTATTGCCTAGTTCATATGGGCTGGGATAAGTGAACCTCAGAAGACTTAACTACACAACCAATATGGCTGTTGTTATTTTCTACATTATAGGCCCATTCTGGCCCCCTGATTTCAACGCACAGTTACAAAGGGTAACCCTGTACAAACTCAGACTTATTTAGGACTAATAGTTACACCAAGATGTCATATTGTCTCTTTTCTTTTCTAGTCCATAACATCTCAAGATGATCACACTGCAGAGACACAGTGAAGTTACTGCCCCAGAAGCAGCTCTCATGATCTGAGGAAGAGGAAACCATTTGCTTCCCTGGCAACACAAAAGGTGAAAAAGAGGCAAGGTGGCCGAACAGAGACAAAAGACTCCATGTCCAAATGTAAACACTAGACCTAGGAGGCATAAATGGGTGGGTAGGGATGGATAGATGGGAGCAGAGAGGAACAAGGCAGGGGTGACTGATCCAAATATCTTCCACTCACAAATGGACATATAAGTTTAAAAATCATTTAAAGAGCCGGGCGCTGGTGGCTCACACCTGTAATCCTAGCTATTCAGGAGGCTGAGATCTGAGGATCGCGGTTCAAAGCCAGCCTGGGCAGGAGAGACTGTGAGACTCCTATCTCCAATAAACCACCAGAAAACCAGAAGTGGCGCTGTGGCTCAAGTGGTAGAGCGCTCGCCTTGAGCTGAAGAGCTGAGGGACAGCGCCCAGGCCCAGAGTTGAAGCCCCACAGCTGACCAAAAAAAAAAAAAATCATTTAAAGAGAGGCAGGGAGAGCTAAAACTGCAAAGTTTTTCACACTAACAACTTCAAGTATGATCCCAACATTTTTTTTTTGCCAGTCCTGGTGCTTGAACTCAGTCCCTGGGCACTGTCTCTGAGCTCTTTTTGCTCAAGGCTAGCACTCTACCACTTGAGATGCAGCCCCATGTCTGGCTTTTTGTGGTTCATTGGAGATAAGAGTCTCACTGCCTTTCCGGCCTAAGCTAGCTTTGAACTGGGATCTTCAGCTTCCTGAGTAGCTAGGATTACAGGCCTGAGTCACTGGTACCCGGCTTGTCCCCAACTGTTTTAAAGCTTGTAACAGTGTTTGGTTTAGTTTAGGACAAGTCTCTGTAGATGTACAGTCTGGCCTTTGATGAAGTAACTTGTCATCTCAGTACAAGTAAACACACCCCAATTATGTATCTCATTACTCAATTCCTATTTTAAAATTCTCTAGCAATTGAAGGAACTTATCAATTTCCCAGGTCCTCTGAACATTCCTGATAATCTATAAGCCAAAACCATGTTTTTGCCCACTTGGCTATAACTGAGACTCACATACTCATAACAGAAATAAGATGCATTTCTTTCTTTTTTTTTTCTTTTTGTCAGTCATGAGGCCTGAACTCTGGGCCTGGGCGCTGTCCCTCAGCTCTTCAGCTCAAGGCGAGTGCTTTACCATTTGAACCACAGCACCACTTCCAGTGTTTTCTGCTTATGTGGTGCTGAGGAATCGAACCCCAGGACCTCATGCATGCAAGGCAAGCAAGCACTCTACCACTGAGCCACCTTCCCAGCCCCTAAGATGCATTTCTTTCATTTTACTTTTTTTTAATTAGTTTAATTTTGTGCCTGTCCTGAGGCTTGAATTCTAGGCCTGAGGGCTGTCCTTGAGTTTGTTTTTTTTTTTTGCTCAACTGGTGTTCTACCACTTGAGCCAGGCCTCCAGCCTGACTTTTTACTCTTTGGGGGGGGTTGGATAGAGGGGAGAACTTTAGCAAATCTGAGGGAAGACTTAACATTGCTTTTCAGTCTAAAGGGGCTTCAATGTATGCAGCCCCATTTACTCCAGGAGTCCACCTTTGCGGACTCAACTTGGCTTTTGTCTTCCCCCGCCTCCTCCACTTCTTCCTCCTCCTCCATCTTCCTGTTCTAAACCTTCCAGAGAATTCTCCCTGAAGCTGGAATCCCATTCAATGACTCTCCAGTTTGAAGATGATCCAAACTGCTTATCATAGTCAATAAGAGTTTCACGATCTGGTCCCTGGCAGGTGTTCCAAGTGAATCATTCATACTCTCCTGGCAGTATGAAGGTACATAACGCTTATGAAGTTCCAGTTATACAGATTGCCTCCATGTTTCTGAGACATCGTTTATTCCTACCACAGGACCTTTGTACTTGCTATTCCCTTTACTGAAAATACTTGGTCTTTAGCTCTTTCATGACTGACTTTTCATCATTCAACCATCAGCCCAAGTTACATAAACACTCTTTGACCTTCTTGATAAAGTGTCCATTTCCATCTGAAATGGTATGAATTCATTGCCTTGTGTATCTTCAGAATTCCTAAGTACAGAAATCTCCCTGCCTGCCTGTTATCCTAGCTACCCAGGAAGCTGAGATCTAAGGGTTGAAGTTCAAAACCAGCCCAAGCAGTGAGGTCTATGAGACTCTTCTCTACAATAAACCTACAGAGAGCCAGAAGTGGCTCCAGTGGTAAAACGCTAGAGCCTTGAGTGAAAAAACTAAGCAACAGCACCCAAGCCCAGAGTTCAGGCCCATGCAAAGAAAACCAATACAATAAAATAAACCTCCTTAAGGGCAGACACCTTGCTTTTGCTTTCCACACTGATATTTCTACAAAGCTTAGTACACTGCCCGGAACATAGCCACCCCTGGAAACGTAGCTGTTGAACAAAATAAAATGAATGGGGGGCCTAGATAAGGACATAGAACTCTGGGGGTTGTGAGTAATTTTCCCCCCAGCTTTCCTAAATGTTTATGGCGATGCCTCATCCATTTGTGTGGGGGAGCTGCTTCAAGAAGCTAGAACATCAGCTTTGATTTCGAAACAAGCTGCGATGATTTGCCAGTGTCTTTCAGAGGTTTTAATACCATCACATTGTGCCTGCTTCCCCCTCCTCTCCCACCCCAGAGACCCCCGAGAAATAGCTTGACACGTCTTATTTATTGCTCTCCCATGTCTGTTATGTGGTCCAGGGGACAAGGATCCATGGAAACAACGTTGTCACCACCCCCACCGCACACCTTTGATGTACATTGCTACCCAGATTCCCACATCCTGTCAACAGCACAGACCTCAGAGCCCGTCCTTAGGTGTTCCACTGTGAGTCTGCGTGGAGCTGATTGTTTCTTCAGCCTGCCATTCCCCTGGAAGGCCTCCCTCCCTCCACTGCAGACTGGGCCAGCTCACCAACCCAGCTTTTCTCTCCTACCAGGGCACCTGACCTCCACTCACTGGCTTCCAGCCTGCTGGGGGGCGTGGCCTCTGTGCTGGGGAGGCTGATACCAGTCACTGGCTTCCTGCCTACTGGGGGCGTGGCCTCTGAGCTTCAGGGAGGAGCTGACACCACTCATTGGCTTCCAGCCTGCTGGGGGGGCGTGGCCTCTGTGCTGGGGAGGCTGATACCAGTCACTGGCCTCCTGTCTACCGGGGGCGTGGCCTCTGAGCTTCAGGGAGGAGCTGACACCACTCACTGGCTTCCAACCTGCTGGGGGGCGTGGCCTCTACTGGGGAGGCTGATACCAGTCACTGGCTTCCTGCCTACTGGGGGCGTAGCCTCTGAGCTTCAGGGAGGAGCTGACACCACTCATTGGCATCCAGCCTGCTGGGGGCGTGGCCTCTGAGCTTCAGGGAGGAGCTGACACCACTCACTGGCTTCCAGCCTGCTGGGGGGCGTGGCCTCTGAGCTTCAGGGAGGAGCTGACACCACTCACTGGCTTCCAGCCTGCTGGGGGGGCGTGGCCTCTGTGCTGGGGAGGCTGATACCAGTCACTGGCTTCCTGCCTACTGGAGGCGTGGCCTCTGAGCTTCAGGGAGGAGCTGATAACACTCACTGGCTTCCAGCCTGCTGGGGGCGTGGCCTCTGCTGCAGGGGGAGCCCTGGCACCACTCATTGGCTTTAAGTCTACTGGGGGAGGGGCCGCTGTGGTAGTGGAGGGGGGGGCCCTGACAACACTCATTGGCTCCCAGCTTTTCAGGGGCAGGGCTTCTTGCTGAGGGGCGTGGCCTCTGCACTGGGGGCTTCTCACAAGGGATGAATGAACAGCTGGGAGCTGTCCAACGTGGGGTCTGAAGCTCTGACCCTTTCCCTGGGCCAGGCCTTCTTTCTCTGAGCCTCTGCTTTCCTGACTGCTTGCTTGCTTACTTTTCCTTCCTGTGGCTCAGCTTGGGACACAGCCCTCCTAGGAGGAAAGGAATTTTTATTTTTCATACCAGGGATGGACACGCTTGGCAACGACCCCTGTATCTCCCAGCAAGAAGCGGAGGATCCACTGATGAACTGTCTGAACAGCACTGAGGAGTACCTGGCCTGTCTCTACGGCCCTCGACGCAGCCCCCTCTGCCTCCCCATGTCCGCCGTGTACTCCTTGATTTTCCTAGTGGGGATGGTGGGAAATCTCTTGGTGTGCTTGGTGATCGTCCGACATCAGACAATGAAGACACCCACCAACTACTACCTCTTCAGCCTGGCCATCTCTGATCTCCTGGTCCTGCTGCTGGGCCTGCCACTGGAAACCTATGAGATGTGGCACAACTACCCCTTCCTGTTTGGGCCCCTGGGCTGCTACTTCAAGACCGCCCTCTTTGAGACTGTCTGCTTTACCTCCATCCTCAGCGTGACCATGGTCAGCGTGGAGCGCTACGTGGCCATCGTCCACCCGTTCCGGGCCAAGCTAGACAGCACTCGGAGGAGGGCCCTCCGAATCCTCAGCATCATCTGGATCTTCTCCATCATCTTCTCTCTGCCCAATACCAGTATCCACGGCATCAAGGTGCACCACTTCCCCAACGGGTCCCTGGTCCCCGGCTCTGCTACCTGTGCAGTCATCAGACCCCTGTGGATCTATAACTCCATCATCCAGGTCACCTCCTTCCTCTTCTACGTCCTCCCTATGGCTCTCATCAGTGTCCTCTATTTCCTCATGGGGCTCAGGGTGAGTACTCTGGGGAGTGGGATCTGCAAGCTCAGAGCTCAGAGAAACACAGGACTAGAGCCATTCTGAACTGGAAGGAGGGGGGAGTGACTGAGTTGAGAAGGGGGGGTGGAAGAGATGGGGGAGAATGATGGTGACACAGATTGAGACCCATTGTACTCTCATAAAGTTACATGTTGCTCTGAAACCCCTCTGCACATCTAAAGAGAATTTGAAGAAAGAAACCGACATGCCTCCAATGAAACAATCGGTTTTTAAAAAGGTCAACCATGCAGCCTCTCCTTTGGGGCATATCCCATTATCTTCTCTATATACTTGATCTCTTAGAGGTAGCCATCTACTCCTCTGAGCTGGTGGGAAAATCTGATTCAGGAAGTCTGAAGTGGAGACGTATTATAAGCATGTCAGTTGATGGAGGGCAAGGTAAGCACACTCTGAGCACCCACCACAGGCTAGGCCAGCTCCTTCCTGTCTCCTCCATTCCCCCCACCCACTGCTTATGTGGGAATGTTCTCTGCACCAATTTAATGGGAGAGAACATGAACTACCAATACCTAGTCCATAGTCCAAGACAGAGATGCCATGTTTAACATCAAAGACTTCCTTGTTGGTACTTAGAACTTATGGTTGAAATACCAAAATAAGTGAAATGTGTGTATGTGTCTATATGTGTGCATGTATGAACATGTATTTGTACACATGTATGGGTGTTTATATGTATATATGTGCATACATATCTGTATATATGTGTGTATGTGTATTTGTATACATGTGTATATGTGCATACATTCATTTGTGTATGTATATGTATAGGCAAAAGTATATGCATATGCACCTGTGTATTTGTATACCTGTGTATATGTGCATACATTTATTTGTGTATATGTATATGTATAGGCAAAAGTATATGCATATGCACCTGTGTATATTTCCATATGTGTGCATGTCTAGCTATATGTATTTGTATGTGTGTTCATGTGTATGTAAGCATATTTGTATATGTATATGTATCTGCATTTGTATGTATATGTGCATACATGTGTGTATGAATATGTATTGGATATATTGTATGTGTATGCATTTGTATGTGTATGTGTATGAATCTGTGTATGTATATATTTGTATCTGTGTGCATGTTTATATGTGTGCATATTTGTGTGTATACATGTATGTGTATAGGTGTATGTATTTGTGTATGTTTCTGTGTATGTACGTGTGTACGTGTGTATGATGTATACATATACATATTCTGTCTCTTTTACCTTATATAAGGTGTATTCACATGTATATCTTCAGGATGATGGGGGAGGTATAGACCTCTGGGGGAAAAGAGGGAAAAGTATAGCCAAGAGGCTCACTGGACACACTAATGAAAGTGAACTATACAACGCGTGGGTAGAGATGGGAGGGAGGACTGGGAGAGAGCGAGGGAGCAGAAGACACTGTACAAAAGGAAATGTACTCATTACCTGACTCATATAATGGCGGTTCCTCTATACATCACCTCTATAATAACAATAATTTAAAAAAAAAACCTGAAGGGAATCAGCTAGTTTCCTGTTGATGCAGACTGAAAGTACAGATTGAAGAGATTGATGAAGACATAAACACATGAGATAGAGAAAAAAGAAATGTAAGAGACACCTGCAATTGAGAAAAAAAATGAACACTTAGCTCGAGTGGTCTTCATGCTAAGTTTCTTCTATGCTTATAGTGGCAAACTGAGCTCTTTTTTTCTCTACATTTCTTCTCTAAATTTCTTTTCTACAAATTACCTAGCAACCACCTTGCACAGCTATAGGAGGGAGCTGTATTTTGTTTCCAAACTTACCCAGATGCGGATCATGATTATGACAGAATTTTTTTAAGTTTGTTTGTTTGTTTTTTAAATTTAAATTTTAGTTTTCTGTGCAGGTTCTGGGCCTTGAACTCAGAGCCTGGGCCCTATCCTGGAGATTTTTTTTTGTTGTTCAAGGCTAGTGCTCTACCTCTTGATCCACAGGTCCACATCTGGCTTTTTATTGGTTAATGGGAGGTAAGATCTCATGGACTTTTCTGCTGAGACTAGCTTTGAACTGTGATCCTCAGATCTCAACCTCCTGAGTAGTTAAGATTACAGGCATGAGCACCAGTGCCCAGCTCCCTTTTACTTGTAATGTCAGTGGGACAGAGGGAGGTAGGAAGGCTTCTGAATGCCCATAGTGACCACACATTTCAGTCTTCTTTGGTCCCTTGAGCTCTCAAATAAAAGTTTGGAGGACACAGCCAAGCATCAACGACTCACACTGGTAATCCTAGCTACTCAGGAAGCTGAGATCTGAAGATCATAGATCAAAACCAGCCTGGGCTGGCAAATCTCAGTCTTTGCTCTCTAATTAATTAGCAAAAGGTCAGAAATGGAGGTATGGATCAAGAGGCAGACAGCCTTGAGCACAAGCCAAATAAGAGCTCAAAGTCTTGACTTCAAGCCCCAGGACTGTGTGTGTGTGCATGCATGTGCACGCATGCACACACATGCACGTGCACACACACACACAAGTTTGAAGGATGGTATGGTAGAAACCATTTTGGATATCTTCTTTGTTAAACATCTAAAGGGAAATGAAATTACTATTCATTCTAAAGCAGCATTTAATGTTGACTTGACAAATTGGATTTTCTTCTACTCTGCCAGTCCTTTCAATTTGTGTCAAAACACTGGGCAGTGGCATAAATATTTAGTTTTTCATTCTTCCTCTAATGAGCTGTTGTGCTATTATAACTGCAAGAGCCGGCAGCATAAATAGACTGACACGTGACTTTCTTTTAGTGAAAGTTCTTCTTATACAGGAGGCTTGTCCATAGGTGATATGTTTGCTTTAATGTTTTATTGGAGGAAATTACTCCTTAGGGGGTAGATCTTATTACCATCCAGAGCTCTTCAACCCAATCAAGAAGTGACATTTGGCCAGGGACCGGTGGCTCACACTTGAAATCCTGTTTATGAGGTTCAAATCTGAAGATCAAGGTTTGAAACCTACCTGTGCAGACATACCTGAGCGACATTTGATTTCTAATTAACCAGTAAAAAGATGGTAGTGAGGCTGTGGCTGAAGTAGTAGAGTGCTGGCCTTGAGTGAAAGAGCCAAGGGACAGTACACAGGGTCTGAGTTCACGCCCCAGTATTGGCACTAAAACTATAGGTTCCATTACTTATTTAAATGGACTCAGCATGATAATTGCAGTAATAACTGATTTATCTTTCTGCCTGCCACATGTTGGTGTTCAGTCCCCACCCCACCACCTAAAGCCCTGTTTTGTTATGACTGTGTCATTACTGATCACATTTCCCTCCCTTTTATTTCCTTGGTACATCACTACACTATTTCCTTGCTTGTTCTGAGTTCTAAGTGGTTCTAAAGAGCCAAACCTCCCAGGCCTTGGTGTTACCTTATGAAAGCAAAGGTATAGCTGGTGAGCAAATGATCGAGAGACAGATGTGATCAGATGGCAGTAATTATACCAAGGATTGCTCACAACCCCTATCATCCTGACAGATATCTGACTTCAAGGAGCTTTTATCTTTGGTAAAGATACAGGATGTACATTTGTTGAACTTTAGAGGCAACCAGTGTGTGGGGGGGAGGTCTGTGCGTGCATGTGTGTGTATGTGTGTGTGTGTGTATGTATGCTCACCAGTCCTGGGGCTTGAACTTAGGGCCTGGGTGTTTTCCCCGAGCTTTTGTACTCAAAGCTGGCACTCTACCACTTGAACTGCAGTTCCATTTCAGGCTTTTTAAAATAAGAGTCTCAGGGCTGGGAAGGTGGCTCAGTGGTAGAGCACTTGCCTTGCAAGCATGAGGCCCTGGGTTCGATTCCTCAGCACCACATAAGCAGAAAAAGCTGGAAGTGGTGCTGTGGCTCCAGTGGTAGAGCGCTAGCCTTGAGCTGAAGAGCTGAGGGACAGTGCCCAGGCCCAGAGTTCAGGCTCCATGACTGGAAAAAAAAATAAAATAAGAGTCTCACTGACTTTTCCTGCCCTGGCTACCTTAACACCTTGGTCCTCAGATCTCAGCCTACTGAACTGCTAGGATCATAGATATGAGCCACAAGTACCCATCTAGAATTAATGTTTTTTGTGGCCATCGCATCCTGGTGTGTCTTTCTCCTCATCTTCCTCCTCCTCCTTGTCTTCTTCTTCCTCATCATCTTCCTCCTCCTCCTTGTCTTCTTCTTCCTCATCATCTTCCTCCTCCCCTCCCCCACCTTCCTTCTTTCTAAACTCAGGGCTGGGGCACTGTCCCTGAGCTTTTTTTCTCAAGACTCGTGCTCTACCATTTGAATCAAACCTTCATGTCTTGCTTTTCGGTGGTTCATTGGGATAAGAGTCTCATAGGCCTTTCCTGCCAAGACTGGCTTCAAACAGCAATCCTCAGATCTCAACCTCTTGAGTAGCTAGGATTACAGACTTGAGCCACAAGTGCCCAGCTTTATCTATCCAATCTATCTATCTATCTATCATAGTAGAGATTGTTTCTCTTCTAGCCACGACACTACATAGAATCATTTTCATTGGTGGTTCTTATCAATCTGTAAGGACATTTGGTTTGGCCTGTGGGGATATGCAACACAATCTGGTAGAACATGGGTATAGATCAGAAGTCCACATGTTCAGCCAGTTCTTGGTAAGGATTTTTCCAGTAAAACTCAAAATGTCATCCAAGACCTAGACAAGTTTCCTGTGTTTTTTGCTGTCTCTGGCATGGTGCTGGTTTGAACTTCAAATTCCATTAGTAGCCCACTTCTGGGTCTAAGCTCTTTTCTCACAATGGAAAACAAGTTGGTCTTGTAAGTCTAGACCTCACATTAGGCAAAGAAGGGCTCCCTGTGGCAGTCCCAATAAAAGGGAAATGAGATTTCCATTCCCAAGAAGTAGGAGCAAATATCTGAAATCTCATTGGTCCAATATCTGAAATCTCATTATCCAATCACTGTGGCTGGGGAGTCGGAGGCTCTAATTTGCCAGGTTACTTGAGGACAACCGTGGGAGCTTGAGCTGGGGTCACTTCCAGCCAAAATCATGACCAAGTGGGAGGAAGGAGTAAAAATTGCCGAAGAGAGAATAAAGGTCCTACTTGGCAAGAGAAATGAGGGGGAAAAAATACACCAGAGGATGAACTGTGTATTACATTAATTTCTGGATATTTGATCACCATTTCTCAATTATTAGTAAAGCTTCCTTTATCTGGTGAACATCCAAAAAGAAAAGAAAAAGAAATAGACACAGTTAAGTACTGGTGGCTCACACCTGTAAGCCTAGCTACTCAGGAGGCTGAGATCCTGACAATCTCAGTTCAAAGCCAGCCTGGACAGTCTGAATCCCACATCTTGAGATCACTTCACAGTGACACGTTACAGTTACCAAATCTTTTTTGTTGGTGGTGGTGGTGGTCATGGGGCTTGAACTCTGGGCCTGGGCACTGTCCTTGAGCTCTTCAGCTTAAAGCTGTCACTCTACCACTTGAGCTACAGTGCCACTTCCAGTTTTCTGGTGTTTGATTGGGGATAAGAGTCTCATGGACTTTCCTGCCCGGGGTGGCTTTGAACTGCGATCCTCAGCTCTCACGGCCTCCTGAGTAGTTAGGATTACAGGCATGAGCCACCAGTGCCTGGCACCAAATCTTTGCACTTCTCTTTCAGCTGAAGAAAGATGAGTCCCTGGAGGCTGAAGAAATGACTGTAAATATTCACAGACCATCCCGCAAACCAGTCACCAAGATGCTGTGTAAGGCCCTACCTTTTACTTTTGAAGTTTCCTTTTCTTGTTTGTTAGTACAAAGGAATTGTGGTCCTTCCTGGCAAAGTGCTGCTGCTGACCTGACCTGCAACCTAACTCACATCCTGATCCATCTTTCTCCCTCAGGCTTTCTCATGCCTTGAAAGTCTGTTTCCTACGATACATTTGTTGCAGTGCGCTCTACTCAGTGATCTGTGGTAAATTCCATCCACTCTCTGAGCCTCCCAACATCCCCCACTCCTCTCCGGAAAAGTTAACTTAAATTAGGTTATTGGGTTCCTTAAAAATAGACCATGGAGCTGAGCACTGCTGGCTCACACCTGTAATCCTAGCTACTCAGGAGGCTGAGATCTGAGGATCATGGTTCAAAGCCAGCCCAGGCAGGAAAGTTTATGAGCCTCTTATCTCCCATGAACCACCTGAAAAGCTGAAAGTGGAGATGTGGCTCCAAGTGGTAGAGTGCTAGCCTTGAGCAAAAGAGCTCAAAAGACAGAACCTAGGCTCTGAATTCAAGCCCATGACCAACAAAGGGTTGGGGGGCAGAGACAGAGATTGAGGGACAAAGACTGACAGAGAGAACCTGTGACAAAAACAGAGAAACACAGAGAGATATAGAGATACAGAGAGAGATGTACAGAGAGACAGAGTAAAACAGGGAAGAGACACAAAGCCAGAGAGACAGGAAGAAAGAAGAAGAGAGAGAATTAGTCATGGAGCAATCCCTACCCAAGGGCAACCTACTCCACTCTTCCCCCATAACCTACTTCTTCCAACTAAGGTCCATCTTCTAAAGATTCCACCACCTCCCAATCATCTTAACAACAATGAGAGAATTTCATGTGTTTAACAGTTCCTTATTCATCGGTGACTTTAAACACCACCAATTCCTCAAACACAGCCATTTACTTACGCAATCAATCTGAATGGCTCCTACTGTCTACCTTGCAGCATGCTTCACTTTCAATAATAGGAATCATCATCATCATCCCCATCTATTATTATTATATCTTTAGAATTTTGAGAGAAATTCAAAGTAGTAGTAGTAATATTTTGCCGGTCCTGGGGCTTGAACTCTGGGCCTAGGCTCTGTCCCTGTTCAAGGTGAGTTCTCTTCTACTTGAGCCACAGTGTCGCATCCTTTTTTTTTTAATATTCTAAGGAAAACAATTATATAAGTTATCATACAAAAAACTAAGCTAGGTGCTGGTGGCTCACGCCTGTACTCCTATTGATTCAGGAGGCTGAGATCTGAGGATTGCGGTTGAAAGTCAGCCAGGGCAGGAGAGTCTATTAGACTCTTATCTCTAATTAACCACCAAAATGCTGGAAGTGGAGCTATGGCTCAAGTGGTAAGAGTCCTTTGAGCACAAAAACTCAAGGATAGCACCCAGGCTCTGAGTTCAAGCCCCAGGACCAAAACACACACACACACACACACACACACACACACACACTATACAAAACTGAGCGTAGATCTAATGCATTGAATACTTCTGTTAGAACATTCTACATTGAGTCTCTCTAGAATTTAGTGTGTCTATAACAGTTCTAGCTTCACGAAGGTGGGGGGGGGAAACTGCTAGTAGGAACTGAAGACTCAGAGCGTGCATCATTCACCGCTTCTCACCCACACTACCCCTTCTCTCCCATTTCCCACCCTCTTCCAGTTGTCCTGGTCCTGGTATTTGCTGTGTGTTGGACCCCATTCCACATTGACCGGCTGTTCTTCAGCTTTGTGGAGGAGTGGACTGAGTCCCTCGCGGCTGCGTTCAATCTCATCCACGTGGTGTCAGGTAAAACTGGCTTAGGTGGGCTGCATGACAGAGGCCTGGATTCACTTCAGCCTTTTCTTCATTATGCGTAGACTCATAGTCTTATTATCCCAACATCTCACAGAAATCTGGTCCCCTGGAGTGAAGGAATTTGATTTCCATTGGACTCCAAGATTGATGAGAGGTCTGTGATTTGGCCAAAAGAAATCTACCAGATCGCTATTCTAGAGGCTATTTTCTACCACACTGAAGGAATCAGGATTGCTTTGGTTTCTCTTCCAATGGCTGGATGATGTTAATTTAGCACATATAGTGTCCCTGAAATCTCATACTCTGTTGTGAAGGGAACTCAGGGTTCATCAAGGCCTTATGTATGCTGTTCTGATTATGCGTTTTGTCAAGGGGGACATGGAATAGGGTAGAAATCAGGAATGGGAAGGTCACTAAGATGAGTGACTTGATTTGTACTTCATTAATATTCTTTTTTTTTTTTCTTTTGCCTTCCGGAGGCTTGAACTCTGGGCCTGGGAACTGTCACTAAGTTCCTTTTGCTTCAGGCTAGCACTCTACTGCTTGGGCTACAGTACTACTTCCAGTTTTTTCTGTGATTAATTAGAGGTAAGAATCTCACAGATTTTCCTGCCTGGGCTAGCTTTCAACTATGATCCTCAGATCTCAGCCTTGAGTAGCTAAGATTACAGGTGTGAGCCACTGCACAGGTTGGCTTTCTCCATGTCCAAGATGCCTCCACCATATTGGGCAGTCATGTCTGCTCTAGACAGCCATGGCCTGATGGTTAAAAGCAAATCAAACGATCTGGGCACCAGCAGCTGACTCCTGGAGTCCTCATTACTCAGGACGCTTTGATCCAAGGATCATAGTCTGAAGATGAAAAAGTACATGAGACTTATCACAGATAACCAAGCAAGTGGTAGAGTGAAAAAGCTAAGCAAGAATGGGAGGTCTCGAGTTCAAGTCCCAGTACTGGCGCGCACGTGTGCATGCACGTACACACACACACACAC
Source organism: Dipodomys ordii (assembly GCF_000151885.1). Taxonomy (NCBI): domain Eukaryota; kingdom Metazoa; phylum Chordata; class Mammalia; order Rodentia; family Heteromyidae; genus Dipodomys; species Dipodomys ordii. The sequence continues at coordinate 2,004,619 of NW_012267393.1, read as the reverse complement.
ACACACACACACACACGCAGAAGCAGTTGAAATAATAGGCATGAAAGAGATTGTAAGTTGTCAACTACCATGACATTCTAGCATCACCACAATAAGGTGATATTACCATTAATAATAATAATAACAGAATATAAACATTAATATTTTATGATCATAGAAACAACTCCAGAAGTGACTTGCCCAAAGCCGCTCAGTGGACAAACAGTGAAAACAAGAACTCAAGTCTAGGGCATTGAATGTCAAGTTCATGGTCAAAAACCAGAGCAGAGATCAACCATAAAGTCTCCCTTTTTCAGTCAGTGTGACTATTGGCTTTGGATCCTTCTACCTCTGTTAGTCAATAGTTTGCTTGGGGACTTTTTAGCTCACAAAGACATAAGCAGAGAGAAGAGAAGATCAGATAAGATTTGTTTCCATGAGTTAGGCTCCAAATAGACATGGAGCAAAAGATAGTAACACATAAATGCCCACTGAGAACCATGAGCCTCCTTCTTACCTGCCCTTTATACTCAGCCGTTATGTGCATAGATCATACATAAATATTAGTAATGGCAAGGCCAAATCTCAAAAACATTTCCAGCTCTTATCCTAGGGTTAATAGGAGAAAAATAGATGATCTAAATAAATTGAGGAAGACTCCAAAATCATGTGAGACTTGACTAGTCAATGAACCTCTTCAGATATAGCAAAGGGACACCTTAATTTAGGTTTCGAGGTGGGCAAATGAATGGAGAGAGGAAGGGTGGGCAAATATAGTCATGATATTCAGTGTCTAGAGGGGCAAATGGAACTGGGTATGTGGAGGGGATGGATGGGTTTAGGAGAGATGGAAGAGAATGAAGAATGAGGTAATGTTGATTGAGGTGCATTGCGCACAAAATGACACATTGAATTGAAACCCCTTGGTACAACTACTTAAAGATAATTATATAAAAGCACAAGAAAAGATGCTAAGTATGGCTTCAATAATGTCATGCTGCTATTAAAATACCATCTCCCCTGCCCTCCACATTACAAACAAGATGAACGCTAATTCTCTGAAACCATCAGAAAATACCATAGCTAGGCACCTGGTGGCTCACACCTCGTTAGTCAGGAGGCTGAGATCTGAGGATCATAGTTCGAAGCCAGCCCAGGCAGGGGAAAGTCAGTAAGACTGGTATCTCCAATTAGCCACCCAAAAAAGCTGGAAGTGGGGCTGTGGCTCAAGTGGTAGAGAACTAGCCTTGAAAGGAAACAAAAGCTAAGGGACAGCACCCAGGCCCGAGTTCAAGCTCCAAACAAACTAACACCAAACATCATCATCATCATCATCATCAACTAATCAGAAAATACCCTAAGTCATTTCCACTTCTCAATGGTAACATTTTCATTAACAGGATTCACCTGGCCGTGTAATCACTAGGGGGCGCTATATCCTTCCCTTGTCCACATGGCCTCTGCACATCACACTGCCTTACCCTCCCCTCTCTTCCTCAGCTGTCTCCGGCCCATTCGAATATGTCACCAGACTTCATGCTTGCCCACAAAATCCTTTGTGATGTCCCAGTCCTTGCAAACACAAGGACATAGATCACTGTGGGAACTGCCATACAGTACCTCTTAGTGAGACATATTTTGTTCTTAACTGACATTGTTTTGTATCAGCGTAGTGTTCCTTATTGAGTTTGGCTATATCCCTTGATGGCCCTGAACCTCAGTAAGAGTTCAGTTCCTAGCTGGGCTCTGGTGGCTAATGGCTGTCATCCTAGCTACTCAGGAGGCTGAGATCTGAGGATCACGATTCAAAACCCAGCCCAGGCAGGAAAGTCGATGAGACGCTTATCTTAAATAAACTACTGAGGAAAAAAAAAATGGAAGTTCTGCTGTGGCTCAAGTGGTAGAGCTCTAGCCTTGAGCACGACGAAGCTCCAGGACAGCACATAGGCCCTGAGCTCAGACCCTAGGCCTAGCAAAGAAAGAAAGAAAGAAAGAAAGAAAGAAAGAAAGAAAGAAAGAGAGTAAGAGAGAAAGAAAGAAAGAAAGAGAAAAAGAAAGAAAGAAAAAGGAAGGAAAGAGAAAGAAAGGAAGGAAAGAGAGAAAGGAAAGAAAGAAAGGAAGAAGAAAAAAGAGAAAGGAAAAAAGAAAGAGGAAGGAAAGGAAGGAAGGAAAGAAAGAAAAAAGAAAAGAAAGAAAGGAAAGGAAGGAAGGAAGAAAAAGAAAAAAAAGAAGAAAGAAGGGAGGGAGGGAGAAAGAAAGAAAAGAGAATAAGGTATGGTGTTAACAGAAGAGTGTATAACAAATTGAACTTTGACTGGGTGCCAGGCATCTGGTAGGTAACATAAATAATACCATGCAATTAGTCAAATAATGTAGGAGAATCCTCAAGGGAGCAAAGATAGGCTAGGAAAAAGAGTTTGGGGAATATTTGCTTGGAAGAAATGTTTACAGGGATTGTGAGTGCTGACTGAGTTACCATTCCTCCATTTACTTGCAATTTCCAATTAGACATTTAAGTAAAATTCCAATCGTAAGGAGAATTTAAAAAACCAACCACCCTTCTTTCCTCTGATGGCTAACCATCTCCTCTTCGTGCTATGGGAACATGTTCTTTAATTTAGACAAGCACAGATCAAAGGAAGTTACAGAATCTCTCATCTCAGATCCCAGGCCAGTCTACTTTTATTTATTTTTTCCTCCTCTAAGACTCTTTAATCTTTCTGTGTGTTTGATCCCCAAGTGCACAGGTGTTAAATCTACTCAGAGCGTTTTGTTGTCTCGATTTAGAGTCTTAGAGATACTGCTCTTTCTGAAAAGATTCAGTGGCAGGAAATCCAGGCCTCTGTGCAATAGGCAGACCTCTCCCTAATGTGTCTGCTGCCCCATTAACCGATTCCTTTGTATTTCAGGTGTATTCTTCTACCTGAGCTCGGCTGTCAATCCCATTATCTATAACCTACTGTCCCGTCGCTTCCGAACAGCATTTCGGAATGTCACCTCTCTGTCCTGCAAATTGGGGTATGGCCAGAATCATCCACAAGGCCCACCTGTCCAGAGGGACATCTTCCCGACAGAGTGCCACCTCGTGGAGCTGACAGAAAACGCAGTGCGTCAGTTTCCCTGTCAATCATCCATCTGCCATTCATCCCATGCTCCCCAGCCCTCTGCACTGATCCCCCCCTATGGAGGAAATTTCCAGAGGTACCACCTTGAGGAGGCCTAGATGGAGGTGAAAAATGTCCCTGGGACAGGTCAGCCTGGAATCTTTTCCTCACAATGTTAGGGAGAAGCAATGATCATAGAACTCATGTATATAGTTCTAATGATTGTTTTGTTAGTATTAGTATTTCGGCGTTGGTCCTAGGGTTTGAATTCAGGGCCTAGGTGTCATCCCTGAGCTTTTCTGCATAAGGCCTCCCACTCTACTGCTTGAAGCACAGGTCCACTTCTGGCTTTTTGGTGTTTGATTGAAGATTAAAGAGTCTTACGGACCTTCCGGCTTCAGTTGGCTTCGAACAACAATCCTCAGATCTCAGCCTCCTGAGTAGCTAGGATTACAGGTGTGAGGCACCAGTGCTCAGCAAGTTGTTATTGTTATTATTTTAAACTAATGTGGGGAGTCAATTGCAGACCTAGGTGTAAAAGGCAAAACCTCTTGAGTTTCAGTGAAGCTATCTTTCCACTAGTCTTAACACTTTCGGCCCCTTCACCAGTTCACAAAGACCACCTCACTGGCTGGCAAAGCAGCGTACTTGTCGATGGAGCAATTTCCACTCAGAGGAATGGGTTATGTTGAGTTGTCAAAACCTTCAGGCTATGACAAGCAGAGGCCACGGTAGGCCATAGGAGGAAGGCACTGGGGTGCTGCTCCAGGCTTTATGATTTAAAATGCCCATGTCCATTTGTCCCATCAACCACAATTCTAATGGTATATGCGAATCCGTTTGTGAGATCCAGAGAAGCCACATCTTGAGAGATTGAATCGGGAGTCTTTATTAGAAAGCTGGCGACTGCAGATGGACTCCTGTCCCAAAGACCTGCAGCCCAGAAAGCTAGTTTGCACAGAGCTTTGTAAGGCTTTGAAGTTTTGGGATGGGGACCCAAGCCCACCAAAAGCAAACCATCTAGGGGAACAATTAGGATGACTAATGCAAACCAGATAGGAGAACAATCAGGGGTGAGCAAATCAAACCATCTAGGGAAACAATCAGGGAACAAACCATCTGGGGGAAGAGCATTCTCTGTAGCAAAAATTTCATGGGGCTAAAGAGCGTGACACACCTGCAATTCAAAGAATGGCTTTTGAGATCTGGGTGGAAAGGCCCCGCCACCCAGCAAGGTGCTAGGATGGTGGTGAGGATGTTGCTTTGGCCCAATATCCTTATTTCAATAACTCAGACTCTTTTCAGTTGGGAAGCCTGTGACTTTGAAGATCTCCTCTGCTAAGTTGGGAATGCAGCTTAGTGCCCTGAACCCCTTCTTCCCCAGCCTCCAAATCACAAGTCAGTCATTCCTCATTTGGAGTGGGATCCAGTTCAAGATCAGCTTAGAGGAAGAATGTGAAGAGTGGCAAAGCCATGGTAGCCAACTGAAAAAGAGAAATACTACATCGCTCTCTCTCTTTCTCTCTCTCTCATTCTCACTCACTTTCACACACACACACACACACACACACACACACACACACACAGAGTTGCTTCCTGAATTGTGCTCCAACTTGGATTTCTAAATGGCTTCTCTCATCCAAAAGGACAGAAATGTGGTCTCCTGTCTCAGAACAAAGGCAAGAGATGTGTCAACTACTGGCCTCAAACCCATGATTCTGATGAGCTAAGCTCATCACTTATATAATGCCCTTCATACATTTCATACATGTAACATGAGCAAATTGACCTCCAGACTTGGCTTCTATGAAATAATCACAAGTAATGTGTGCTCTATTTAAACTAACTGGATTACTTGCTCTTTTTTCTTTCTTTCTTTCTTTCTTTCTTTTTTTTTTTTGGTCAACCATAGGGCTTGAACTCTGGGCTTGAGTATTGTCTCTCAGCTCTTCAGCTCAAGGTGAGCACTCTACCACTTGAGCCACAGCTCCATGTCCAGTTTTCTGGTGGTTTATTAGACATAAGTTTCACAACCTTTCCTTCCCAGGCTGGCTTTGAACTATAATCCTCAGATCTCAGCCTCCTAAGTAGCTAGGATTACAGGCATGAATCACTGGCACCCAGCCCCCCCCCTCTCTCTCTCTTTCTTTTTTTTGGGGGGTCCAGTCGTGGGGTCTGAACTCTGGGCCTGGACACTGTCCCTCAGCTCTTCAGCTCAAGGCTAGCATTCTACCACTTGAGCCACAGCACCACTTCCGGCTTTTTTCTTTTTGCTTATGTGGTGCTGAGGAATCGAACCCAGGGCCTCGTGCATGCAAGGCAAGAGCTCTACCACTGAGCCACCTTCCCAGCCCCTCTTTCTTTTCTTTCTCTTCCTTCCTTCCTCCCTCTTCCTTTTTCTTCATTTCTTTTTTCTTTCCTTCTTTTGTCATTTGCTCACTCACTCATTCATTCATTCATTTTCTTTCATTTGAGATAAGGGCTCGCCCTGTAACCTAGAGAGTAGATTAACCCTGAACACTTCTGTTTCAACCTCCCAAGTGCTGGGATTACAGATAGGCACCACCACACCCAGGTAATGTAATGGCTGGTTTTTCTTATGAAAATATGACCCATGGCTTTTACTATCTGCACATCTCAGTACCGCACATGTCTTCTTTTATCTCTAATTTCTATCTGTTTGTTTAACACCCATCCTCCCATGTTCATATTAATATGGGATTGTCCCCAGAGAGCATGCTTGATTTATTCAAATAGCCGTCAAATCTCTGACTTCTCCACCAGTGAATCTCTCTTATGTTCTTATTTGACTTTGCTTTCTGTCAGTGGCTTCGATTCTTGCTTTTGCAGAATGTACATTTGTCCAAGGAATAAAGTGTTTTGTTTACTTTTATTCTCTGTGACTGGAACTTGGCAAATGTATCTGTCTCAATGGGAAATGTTCAATAAACAAATGGAAAGTGACCTGGCTTCCAATCCTGTTGCACTGAGCCAAATAACTGTTCCAAATGGAATCATGCTAAGAGCCAAAAAGACTAATACTATTATTCTATTAGAGATTTCTGACCTTCACCTGGTCTTCTAAGTCGTTTGAGTTATAAGAGCATGACTGCTGTGTTTGAAGTTCAAGAACAGAGTTACTGGGGTTGAAGCATGAAGAGTCTAGCAATTGGTCCCTGATTATTTTTCTCCCCTGAGTTGAATGAGCTATCATATTGCTAACTTGCTGCACAGGATTCCAACATTATCATTTATGAATTTACTGTGGCTTTTCATAGTCATGATTCAGTGTTCAAACCCTCTTCGCTAAATCATAACCTACCTTTCATGAACCAAATTCTCTTGTGATATGATGGTTTACATTGGTGGGCATCATTCTCTGACTGTCTGCAGATTAAGTTGAAAAGCCTCAACAATACAAAAAAAAAAAAAAAAGCAAGCTCAGGAATGGGTACAAATCAGTTTCCTTTGTGACTTTCACTGTGGTTTTGGAAGCACTCTGAAAAGAGAATTTGGCAGGTTCGGTATGCTTTTTTTTTTCTTTTTGGACTGGTCATAGCTTAAACTCTGGGCCTGGACACTGTCCCTGAGCTCTTCAGTTCAAAGCCAGTGCTCTATAACTTGAGCCACAGTGCTACTTCCGGTTTTCTGGTAGATATAAGAGTCTCAGGGACTTTCCTGCCCAAGCTAGCTTTGAACCTCGATCCTCAGATCTCACCCTCCTGAGAAGCTAGGATTACAGGTGTATACCACCAGAACCTGGCAGGTTTGTAATTCTTACTATCAACCTCAGTGCCAGGAATAAAGTACCACTGCTGTCAGCAGGTGCAGAGAAAAAGGACTTTGGTTCTTTTTTTTTCCCCCCCACTCACTTATCTTATGCTCTTAAAAATTTATATCAGAGGCTGAGCACAGTGGCTGATGCCTGGTCATCCCAGCTATTAGAGAGGTGGGGATCAAGAGGCCAGCTTGGGCCAAAAAAATTAGACTCTCATCGCAAATGAGGCAGATGTAGTAGCTTAATGCCTGTGATCCCAGCCACACTGGAGTCTGAATAGAGAATGGAAGTCGGAGGCCAGACCCAGACGAAAACATGAGCTCCTATTTGAAAAGGAACTAAAGAAAGAGGGTGTGGCTCCAGTGGTAGAGTGCTTGCCTCTCAAATGCTAAGTCCTAGGTGCAACCCCAATATCATTTAAAAACATAAAAACAGGCTGGGAAGGTGGCTCAGTGGTAGAGCACTTGCCTTGCATGCACGAGGCCCTGGGTTCGATTCCTCAGCACCACATAAGCAAAAAGAAAAAAGCTGGAAGTGGCGCTGTGGCTCAAGTGGTAGAGCGCTAGCCTTGAGCTGAAGAGCTGAGGGACAGTGTCCAGGCCCAGAGTTCAGGCCCCACGACCGGACCCAAAAAAACAAAAAATATAAAAACAAAATATAATCAAAAGGCTACCATTCACTCATTGACTCTTCTTTCTCTTCCTCCTCCTCCTCTTTTTCTTCCTTATCCTCCTGCTTCTCCTTCTTTTCCCTTTCCTCCACTTCCTCTTTTCCTCTTCCTCCTCCTCCTCCTTCTTCTTCCTCCTCCTCCTCTTTCTCCTCTTCCTCCTCCTTTCTTCTTGTGCTCAGGGCCTGAGCATCTTTTGCTCAAACATAGCCCCCTACCACTTGAACCACAACTCCATTTCCAGCTTTTCTAAAGTAGTTTATTGGAGATGAGAGTCTCACAGACTTTCCTTCTTGGGCTGGCTTTGAACTGTGATCCTCAAATCTCAGCCTCCTGTATAGTAGCTAGGATTACAGGTGTGAGCCTACCAGACCTTGGCCTAAAGGTTCTCTCTTAATAACTGAGTTCTAATCAAATGAAGGCCTATCAAGTTGACTCAGCAGTCATGAATCCAGGATGTATGACCAGAAGCTATTCAGCGGCACATTGCTAGCAGTCTCAGATTGGTTTGCAGAAAGCTTCCTATTAAAATATTCAGGAACTTGGCAAGCTGGTGGAAGGATAGCTTGCAATCAGTCTCACTGGAAATATTTATACCGTGGAAATTAACAAACACTCTAAATCAGGGCTTTTGTAGTCCCTTGAGTCAATTTATCAACACAACACTAGCTATTCATAAGCTGGCATCTTGCCATCTTTCTGTAATACATGTGATTTGTTTTGAGAATAAATTCTCAGTAGCACTGTCGTAATTAGAGATCACTTGAAGTTGCCGGTAACGTATGGAAACTATAAAATAGTCCATAAGCCCTCTTTTTGACTTAGAGTTATTAGATAAAATAGTCTGAAGCATGTTAATTGTGTCCTGAAAGCCTCATCAACATTTTATAACAAACATAAAGTGCAAGAATGATTCTTGGATGTTATTCATTTATATGAGGACAAGAAATATCAGCAAATCTGGGGCTGGGAAGGTGGCTCAGTGGTAGAGCGCTGGCCTCGCATGCCTGAGGCCCTGTTCAATTCCTCAGTATCACATAAGCAAAAAAAGAAAAAATCCAGAAGTGGCGCTGTGGCTCAAGTGGTAGAGTGCTAGCCTTGAGATGAAGAGCTGAGGGACAACACCTAGGCCCAGAGTTCAGGTCCCACAACCAGAAAAAAAAAGAAAGAAAGAAAAATATCAGCAAATCTACTTATCTTCTCTATACAGCTGTTTTAAAATATCCTATGGGATCCTAGCAAAAGATCCTCATATTCTTCATCCTTGTCTGCTTGGCTGGAGACTATTTTTTTTAATATGTGCAAATGCATTATTAAAACATTGTAGGAAAGTTTAAGATTATAGAACCTAGCTGGGCACTGATGACGCATGCCTATAATCCCAGCTACTCAGGAAGCTGAGATTTGAGGCTCTAGGTTTCAGGTCATTCCAGGTAAAAGTGTTTGAGAGATTCCATCTCCAATTAATCAACAGAAAGCAAAGTTAGAGGGTGTGGCTCAAATGGTAAGGCTCCAGCTGAGCAGACGCAAAGCCCTGAGTAAAAACCCTGGTATGGTCAAATAAGAAAAGATGGTCAACAGTATGCCAAGCAGACATCAAAAGTCATCCAATCTACACCTCCCCCCCTTTAGATCATTAAATGGCACACAGACTTGTTCTGTGTTTAAAATTTTGTGATTAACTTTTTATGATCATTGAATAGCCTTGCAAAGGGATTTTAATTCGACATGTTTTATGAGTGTGATGCATTTCGATCAATGTCTCCCTTCCCTCATTCTCTCCTCCTATCAAGTTACCTGGTTCCATTTTCATATAGAACATTATCATGCTTATATTTGCCTCAAACTCTACTCTAGAAACACATACATAGATGTTATGCTTTGAAAATGTATTCCCTAAATAATGTTAAAGTTTCAAATAGGGTAAAAATCATTGTTTATTCCTAATCATATTGCTGACAGTGAACTAAATTCATTGTAATGTATGTGTGTACACACACACACACACACACACACACACATACACACACACACACACACAGAGTGCTTTAAGTTTGAATGCTAGACCAAACCAGTTAAAAAATAAATAAAATGATACAATAAGATTCTTTAAAAAAAATAAGGCATTTCATCTTTTTCAGCAACAAGAAGTAACTGCAGGCTAAAAAGCCATGCAATGAGTAGATAAGAAGGGACTTGTAAGTAAATATTTTAAAATTACAGTCTTCACTAGGCTCCGATAAATCCTTATTTGAATATTTTCTCAACAGCTGAACTAGCTTAGGGTAATTCCACTTTTTTTTTCCCCTTTGCAAAGGCAGAAGAGTTAGCATACAGCCTGATGTTCTATCAATCCTTTAATAATTGAACTGAATGTCTCAGCTTCACAAAAATAGAGAAGTATTGGCACCACCAGCTTCTTCCCTCCAGTTGAGACAATAAGACTGGATCTCAGGTAATATTTGGGAAATTAAGACACCCAACCACAGGTTCTCAGAGATAGGTGACAGGAAGTATCCTGGTCTGCTTTAAGACACCTGCAGGTAGCTGGGGTTGGTTCCAGGCTGGGTCACCCAATGGGAGGGGAAATGGCCACCTGTGCTTTGTGATAGGCAAGTGTCATGGCCAATCCAAAGTTTTAGGGGCTGGACTCTACCTACCCACTCACCATGGCAACAGGAGCAAACAAAGGCGGGATAAATATTATTGGAAGGGAGTAACCAATCAGAACTCAAGATACTTAAGCCTGCTTACAAAGTGACAAAGCTAGAAATCCAGGACACCTAGAGTGGAAGAATTGTTCTTGGATGCTCTCCAGTGGTCTGAGTCTGACCTCCTATGACTGAGGCCCACTTTCTCCCACACAATGGCCACATGGGAGTCGATTTGATTAACATTCCTGATCCACTCCTCCAGCTCCCTAAGCATCCTTCATTTACAGATCCCAGGGCAAATAGAAAAGTGAAGAATGTGGACTCTTGGCCTGGATATCTGGGTTCAAATCCTGGCTGTGACAGTGGTTAGCAGTGTGACCTGGAGCAAGTTATCCATGTCTATAAAATGAAGAACAGACAAGTTAACAAATTACTGTCATGCTCTAAGGTGTCTGACACTTAGAAATTTCCAGAATAAATAATGAACAGTATGAATCACAAAAATATATATTTAGTACCATTACTATTATTTTTTTGGTCATGGGGCTTGAACCCAGGGCCTGAGCACTGTCCCTGAGTTCTTTTGCTCAAGGCTAATAGTACTCTACCACTTTGAACCACAACTCTACTTCCAGTTTTCTGGTGGTTCATTGGAGATAAGAGTCTCATGGGCTTTCCTGGCTGGGCTGGCTTTGAACCAGGATCCTCAGATCTCAGCTAGGATTACAGGTGTGAACCACCAGTGCCCGGTAGTAAGTTACTCTTTAGGGTGGCACCAAACTCAAAATTTCCACATTTAGAAAATTGGTAGGCATTTAAAAATTATTATTTTTCACGACCACCAAATAAGCCAGCTGACTAAGATTCTATCGTCAGTTGCTAGGGATTTTATTACTAAATGAAGGCACGAATGTGTATTCAAGATTGCTTCTCTGTTACATAAAAGATTCATCAATGATAGAGAAGTCAACAAAAGAAAAGGAGCGTGGGCTGTTAAGAACAGCCAGGAGTATTAATTATCCTCAAGCCCTTCAGCCTCTGTCATTTGGGAAAGTGTCTAAGATTTGTTTCTTAGTATTAGAAGACAGAAGCCAAGAATCTCAGTCCTGGTGATTTCTCCTTGCACAGATAAGAGGTCTTGGTCCAGGATCAAACAATGGCTGTCAAACTGAGTCCAGAGCTGACTTCTTCATCTCCTGGGAGCTCACTGCTGCTCTGATACCTCCCTGCCCTGGGGTGAATGAACAGCGCTTACATCTGAGTCATTCAGAAAAGGAAGCTTAAGCAAATGCAAGATCGTGCTTCTAGGTCTTTGAACTGGTCTTTCAACTCCATTAAGGAGTATTTCACTAATATGTTTCTTTTTTCCTTCAAATCTCATTAGCTGTAAAATTAATTTGTATTTCCCTACATGTATACCAGCATTTGACAGTAAATGCAGCCAAGGTAATAACACGTTTGCACAGACATTAAAAAACAAACAGCCTGAACACAAGCATCCTCTGGCTTAAATGGAAAGGATGTCTTAGAATGTAGTCTTATGCGCTTTCCCATCATCTTTTTTAATCTACTGGAGCTATCATTTCATAATGGTGTAAAAGAAGAAAAACTAACTTGCACTGGCTGCTTGTTAAAAATGATGAAAACTTTACTCTGATTATAATAAGGAAGAGAGATTGAACTCAACCCTAAACATGATCAAGACAAGTAAGGATTTCTACCCAAGTGTCAAGGGGGAGGGAAAGAACTAAAAAGAAAAAATCTACTAAAAAGAACTTGATATTTTCACCTTACCTCAGTTGGAATGGCCATCGCCAAGAATACAAACAACAAATGCTGACCAGGATGTGGGAAAAATGAACCCAATGACACTGTTGGTGGGAAATTCAGCCTGTGTAACTGCTATGGAAGACAGTGTGGAGAGTCTTCCAAAAGCTAAAGATAGAGCTACCCTATCATCCAGTGACACCACTCCTGAGCATTTATCCTAAGATCACCAAAGATTTCAGGTCAGAGTACAATAAAGATGCTTGTGTACCCATGTTCACTGCTGCATTGTTTTCCACAGCCAAGTTATGGAAACAGCCCAGATGCCATATAACAGATGAATAACTCAAGAAAATACATATACACATAGACAAAATTTTTGCCTCTCCATCAGAAATAATAATATATCATTTACAGGTAAATGGGTGGACCTGGGGGAAAAATTACGTTAAGTGAAGTGAGGCTCAGTGAGATACAAAAGACACGTGCTTCTTTCCTAGTTGTGGAAGTTAGATCTAAATTATAAACGTATATGAAAACGTGTAATACAGGGCCACATGCATACGTACACAAACAGCTTGAAAAGTATGGTACCATCAGGGGAGGTTTATTCCATGGTGTAGTTCCTTTGAACAATGAATTTAATGCTTTAACCAATAAAGATTTATCTAAGGGCCAGTAAAGGTACCTCATGCTTGTAATCCCAGCTAATCAGTATGTACACACATATCCACATGTATGTGTGTATATACATCTACACCTCCTGCACCTGCTTGATCTGCCTGCTGCTGCTTGTTTTCATTCCTGGCTGAAGACAGTCAAGGCATCTGTCATTGCTCAGTCTTTCGATGAATTCCCAGATGCATACCATGAAGGTAATGAAAAGAAAGATTCAGGTCAATCCTTCTCACGCTAGGTCCCCTATAAGGAAGCCATTAGTCTAATAGTGGAGCTTTCTTAGGCCCTGAGAAATGCTTCCAGGTGTTTCTTGTCTTCTCTTTCATTCCCAGAGGCCTTGCAAAAATGGGAGTGCTATGTCAAGTACTTAATGCCTGGGCTCCAGTTTCAGTGCTGAGTGACTTGTCCCCAAATCTTTCCTTGAAGCTTATTCCCCAAGACCAATTTCTAGTCCTGGCATGCTGCTGTCTCCTGCTGTCACCCTGGGGCGGGAGACTCACTGCTCCTCTCTAGATTTAATCGTCTGCCTGTTGTAGAAGGGCAAAAGGTGAAAAAGTGATTTTTAAAGCCAAAATATGAAGAATATCGTGGAGCCAGATTTTGATGGCTTATGCCTGTGATCCTAGCTACTCAGGAAGCTGAGATCTGAGGATCATGGTTCAAAGCCAGCCTGGGCAGAAAAGACCCCATGAAACTTTTCTCTCCAATGAACTACCAAACAACAGAAAGTTGTGTGGCTCAAGTGGTAGAGTGCTAGCCCTGAGCACAAAAACTAAAGGACAGCACCCAGGCTTGAGTTCAAGCCCCAGGACCTTACACACACACACACACACGCACAATTATGATAGTTCTTAGTAGTAAATGTGATTAATGGTTCATCACCAAAAGCCAAAGAAAATTATATATTACATATTATATATAATCCCAATGAATCAGACTTAGTCAAGAGAGAAAGCCAGATAAGCCACAAAATATTAAAATATTTTAAAAAGATAACATGTGCATTGTGCAGCTATGAGCTTTTATACTAATTTTAAGATGATTTGAGTTATCTGTGAAGATACTTCATACCCAGAGGTGACCCAAATATATTCATAGCACAAATTAAAGAAATAAGCAATTAATCTAGGCCTTGAGTCTAATCAGATTACTAATATTTCCAGACATCATTTTCTCTGTGAACACCATTGCTTTCTTTTTTTTTTTGGTCTAGACTGAAACTTGAACTTAGTACCTGATGATTTTGTTCATTGGCTGGCACTCTACCAAATGAACCACTCACCTCCAACACCCATTGTTTTGTTTTCTTAAATGACAAAAACCTCATCTCTGGAGTCATTCCAGATAGGAAAAAAATAATCAGACTTTAAAGTCAAATACATTTTCTTAGATAGTCCTGATTAACATGAATTTACTAATGGTTCTGAGAAGTCTTGAAATTTTATTTTTTAAAAGATATGTTTATTAAAGGAATTTTATAGATCTCAACAAACAGATTCTAAAATTTACCCAGAATGGCCACAGACCTTGAAGAAGTACTGGCCCAGTACTAAAGAAGAGGAACAGATGCACTTGTAGCTCAGAGCTAGAGCTGTGACCTTTTATGCCCATGGCCCTGGGTTTAATCTCCTGACTGTCATATACATATATATATATAGTCATATATAACATGTAGTATATAATATATATGTATATTAGAAGATCAAGAAGGTGTGACGTCTTCTACCACCCAACTGAAGACTTACTCTAAATCTATAAAAGAAACACAGATTCAACAGTCCAGAAACAGATACACACAAATACAGTTAATTGATTTTTTTTTTAATGTAAAGAGCTAGGCACCAGTGGTTCATGACTTATAATCCTGGCTTCTTAGGAGATTTGAGTATCATAGTCAGACAAATTCAAGAGATTCTTATTTCCAAATAACCAGCAAACAAGGCTGTAGCTGGAGGCATGGCCCAAGTGGTAAAGCACCAGCCATGAGCATGAAAAAGGAAATGTTGATTAAAGTTGCAAGGCCATAAGTTCAAGTCCCAGTACCAGCACACACACACAAAACAAGTAAAAATTTAACTCATTGGAGAACTATTCTTTCAACTAATAGTCTAAAATAATTGAATGTCCATCTATAAAAAATAACCCCATAGAGATTTTACATCAAAAATGAATCATTTAATAACAGAATGATAAAAAACATCCTCCCAAATAGTAGAAGAGGTTAGAGACCTTGATTCTATTTTATTTTATTTATTTATCTATTTATTTCCATCATGGGGCTTGAACTCTGGGCCTGGGTGCAGTCCCTGAGCTCTTCAGCTAAAGGAGAGTGCTCTACCATTTGAGCCACAGTGCCACTTTCTGGACTTTCCTGCCCGGGCTGGCTTTGAATCGTGGTCTTCAGAGCTCAGCCTCCTAAGTAGCTAGGATTACAGGTGTGAGCCACCAGTGCCTGGTGGGAACTTGGTTTTAGTGCTAAGATTTTAATACAATACCCTAACACTGTAAAAAGAAACAATGAATTTGGCTTTATTAATATTGAAATACAAAAAAAATAAAAAATAAAAAAATTGAAATACTACTTCATGGCCACACTCTTGAGATATTTTGGGGGGGTCTGGTTATGGGGCCTGAACTCTGGGCCTGGGCGCTGTCCCTCAGCTCTTCAGCTCAAGACTAGTGCTCTGCCACTTGAGCCACAGCGCCACTTCCGGCTTTTTCTTTTTGCTTATGTGGTGCTGAGGAATCAAACCCAGGGCCTCAGGCATGCAAGGCAAGTGCTCTACCACTAAGCCACCTTCCCAGCCCCGAGATATTATTTTTTTTAAGTGACAGACTAGGTGAATATATTTACAAACTATATATCTGAAAATGGAGGTGTATGCAAAAGAGACAAAGAACTTTCAAAATTCAGCAATAAGAAAATAAATCTAACTTCTTGGTCTTTGATGATTCATGCCTATAATCTTAATTACTGGGGAGGATGATGTCTGAAGATCAAGGCTCAAAGCCAGAGCCCAGGCAGGAAAGTTCATGAGACTCTTCCAATGAACTACCCAACAACCAGAATTGGCACATGGGAGAGCAGTAGCATTGAACACAAAAATCTCAAGTACAAGGCCCAGGCCCGGAGTTCAAACCCCAGGACCAGTGTGTGCATGTGCACACACACACACACTGGTACACACACACACACACACACATCTGATGGATGGTACATCCTTGTTGAATGGCTATGTGCAGGGTACAATTTCCTAGAGTAAAAGAATGAGGGTCATAGACTGACCCTCAGTGGCATTGGTTGGTTCAATTTCCTTGAATTCTGTCCACTGCTATCTCAACACCAAGCTTGGCTCACTAGGACACAGAGCAGTGTAATTCTAACTAGCCAGAGGTGGGTCATCCCTAATCATCAGCAGCTACCTGGTTCTTCCATTTGAGCCAGTCCTCCTGCTGCTTTGTAACCAGTGTCATGCTGATTTAAGGTGTGTGTGTTTGTGTGTGTGTGTGTGTGTGCACGCGCACATGCATGCATGCTTGTACTGGGTCTTGAACTGAGAACCTGGGTACTATTCCTTAGATTTTTTTTTTTTGCTCAAGGCTAGCACACTATCAGTGGAGCCACAGCACCACTTCCAGCTTTTTGGTTGCTAATTAAAAATCTCCTGCACTTTCCTTCCCAGAGCTGCCTTTGAAAGGTGATCCTCCAATCTCAACCTCCTGACTAGCTAGGATTACAACTTTGAGCCACAGCACGTAGCTACACTCACCTCTTTTGTTCAGGCCCCATATAACTGCTGTCTTACTCCACCATTTTATACCCTGAGGATCAGTTGCTCAAACTTCCTTCCCCAACACCCTTTAAAGACACATGGGAAAAATGCCTTCTGGACAGATCAAATGTAACCCAGCTTGGCCGTGTCTCCAGTCCTGGTCTCCCCAACCATGAACAATCTATTTAAAGGCTGTGTTCTTAAAAATGCAACATTTTGGGGGGTTATTTCTCCAAATGTTCTAACAAAGCTATTCTTCTGAACTGTGTGTGTATGCAGGAATCAAGGTGTACTCTGGGTGGCATAAATAAATAGTACATTACTTGTATATTTAATTACTTATACACAGTATGTATTTTGCATATAATTATGGATTTAATTAATTGCACATGATTATTAAGTGTGTGTTATGGTCTATTAATAGTAATACAAGTTGTATATTTGTTTATTCAGTGGTCCAGCCATCTGCCAGGTGCCATGTTAGCCACTGAGAATGCTGTGGAAAATGGATCCACATCTTTATGTTGGATTTTAGGAGTGAGCCTCTAAAGGCCTGGGGTGGGATTGCATGCACAGGTCTGCAGGCCTCAGCCTAACAAAAGGGCTTGATTTGGGCAGTGAGACAGGAACTTGGGGTTAGAAGCATCAACAATGCTTCCTAGCGACTCAGGAGGCTGAGATCTGAGATCACCCTTTAGATCTAGTCTGGGCAGACAAATCCAAGAGACTCTTATCTCCAATTCACCAGCAAAAAGCCAGACATGGAAGTGTGACTCAAGTGGTAAAGCACTAGCCTTGAGCAAAACAATTAAGCAAGAGCTAGGCCTTGAATCCAAGACCTAGTACTCTCTCTCCCTCTGTCTCTGTCTCTCTTTCTCTGTCTCTGTCTGTCTGTCTGTCTTTCTCACTCTCTCATACACACACACACACACACACACACACACACACACATATACACACACACACACACACACACAAATTAAGCTTCCCAGATGATTTTTTTTTTGCATCTCGTAGATCTCTACCTTGTTTCTTGATTTGAAACCCAACTTCCTTTCTGAGAATGGATCCTACATATACTAGTTCCTTTATTCTGGGAACCTAATCCTCTCTCCCCAGCCAACAGTCTAAATTCTGCTTGAAGCAGATGGCCAAAGACAAGCCATGTGACACTTCCACAATGCAAAGTGGTTTAAAGTGGTTCTACCAAGATTCACTCCCATGGCTTTGACTCCAGCATCCCTGCTCAGAGCAATGCATAGTCCCTATTAAAGGAGCAAAGCTAGAGAGAGGTGTCTTGGCCTGTGAGCCATGGTAAATCACAGCAAACAAACACCAAGAGATTCACTAGTACAAGGAAAGCCATCTGTTTATGGAGCCACCAAATAATGAGTACTTGGCTTTTCAAGTTGAGATCAAGAAAACAAACGAAAATATTTGCCTACAATGGATTATAAATGGTAAACATTGGTCCTTTTCTAGCCTAAAAGCTACCACCCATGAAGGACAAGTTTTATTATCACAAGATCCAGATGGTTCTTTACCAGGGCTAGGCCACACAGAAAAAATCTCTAAATTCCTAAGAGCTGTGTAAAATTTCACTGTGTATAAGTACAATTATTTTTTGGTTTTTTTTGGATCTACTCATCTATTGTGGGGAAGCTGGGCTGTTTCCATATCTTGGCTAGTGAGAAGAGCTCTGCAATGAACATGGGTGTGCAGGTGTCTTTTGGATCTAGAGCAAATCATGTTAAGTGAGGTAAGTCAACACACAGTTGCATGTTCTCTCTGATACTCTGAAGTTAGACCTAAAATGTACTGGGATATGACAAATTATACAGGATTCTAGAGACTCACATACAGGAAAAACAAAAGAGGCTACTCTTAGGAGAGAAACTCAAAGGCATAATGCCTAAGTGCCTTTCCATATTTATATAAAATAATATACATCATGAAACAAACTCTAAGACTTGGAAACAAAAGACTTTGTTTGAGTTTTTAAGTTTTTGATGATTCTATATTCTTTACCTTATGTATGGTGTATTCGAGTGTACAACTTCGTAAGGGTTGGGGGAGGGTACAAAATTCAAGAGAAAAGGGGTGAAAAGCGTAGCCTTAGAGCTCACTGGACACGGATGAAAGTGAACTGTACAATTCACAGATGGAGACGGGAAGGAGGGTCTGGGAGAGAATAAGGGAACAGAAGACACTGTATGAAAGGCAATGTTCTCATTACCTGACTCAGGTCATTGTAATCCCTCTGTACATCACCTCTACAAGAACAACAAAGCAAATTAACAATGATAAAAAATCTCTACATTCCACTCAGCTGAGTCAATCCAAATTATAAGAATCTTTCAACAAACTTACTTTCTCATCTTAACCACTTCCTCCATCCTGTAGATTTAAATAGAAAATAAATGGCAAAAATTAAATAGCTTTATTGGCTCTTTTGGGAAAAAAAAGAATTAAATCGACTATCTAATATCTATTTGGCTGATTATTAAATAGTTGAGTGAATGGTCTGCTAAAAGGCAGACCATCATCCTAACTGAGCTGGTATCCTGGCCTTTCTTCTAAAACCAGATGTGCCCTGAATTGAGGAATTAATTTATAATAAAATTACTAAGGAATTCACTTATAACTGGAAAAAAAATATTTCAGTGGTCAATCGTGAGAGTCTATTTGCTTTTCCAAATTAACTCTTTCTATGACTAGCACTCACATTTCCTCTATAGATAGGAATTTATTTTAAAAAAGATCTCCCCAGAAAAGAAACAGTAAAGGAGAGAGGAAATACGGTATACAGGACCTCCTGGAGAATCGAAGGCAATTGAAAAGCAGTGTTGCTACATGTGAGTCTTATTTCCAAGACAAGTCACTAGTGATGGTCAGGCCATGGAGTCTGATCATGTGACTTGAACCTTGTTCCAACACCCTCAAGACAGACCTAAGGACATGATTTCACTGTGCTCTTCCTTCTGAGAGCCACATCTCCCTGTGATCTGGCTATGCTGGCCACCTCATCCCACCACACAGAATCTTGGGGCTGAGAATCTTTCTCCTCTCTACACTTTGTGCACTGACTCTTTTTCCTCAGGTGCAACTTGTGTGACCCAAGACACGTTTTCAGAACGTCTCTACCAGCTTCACTGATTTTATTTTGAGAGAGACTCTTTATATCCAATAGGCTGGACTTTGAAGCTAGCCTAGGCAGGAAAGTCTGTGAGACTCTTATTTCCATGGAATCATAAAAAAAAAAAATACTCTCAGAGGACAGAATCAAATGTGGAAATCTGGGCCTGGTGGCTCATGTCTGTAATCCTAGCTACTCAGGAGGCTGAGACCTGAGGATTGCTGTTCAAAGTCAGCCTGGACAGGAAAGTCCAATGAATCTCCACAATAGCTGGAAGTGGAGTTGTGGCTCAAGGGGTAGAGCACCAGCCATGAGCAAAAGAGCTCAGCGACAGCATCCAGGTTTAAAGTTCAAGCCCCAAGACCAAAAAAAAGCTGGAAGTGGTACTGTTGTTCAAGTGGTAGAGTGCTAAGCAAAAAAGCTCAGGGATAACCCCTAAGCCCTGAGTTCAAATCTCAGAAATGGCAAGGAAGGAAGGAAGGAAGGAAGGAAGGAAGGAAGGAAGGACCTTACACCATATCACTAGGGAAATTCTATAATCCATGTGTGGTGACTAATACTAGGTCACCTTGACCAGGCCCTGGAGAATGCAAATAGTTGCTCAAGCATTCTGTCAGCCAGGTTTCTTGATGAGATGAACACTCTGTAGACTCCAAAGCAGACTTCGCTCCCTAGGCAGGATAAGCCTCGTCCAATCAGGTGAAAGCACAGACTGAACAGGAGCAGCAAGCCTCCCACAGACACAAGCTCCTCCCCCGGACCACCTGCTTCCGCTGGAGCATGAACCTCAGCAACCTATAAGCCAGGATAGGAACAAGGCTCTTCTGTGCCTCAGGTCTGGCGTATACCCGGACCAGTGCACTGACCACAGACTTGAGGGGGTGAGGATCGAGAGGGACACTTGCATATTCATTCTCTGTCTCTGTCTCTGTCTCTGTCTCTCTCTCTCTCTCTCTCTCTCACACACACACACACACACACACACTGGTTGTACATTGGTGGGGAAGGGCCTGGGAGCCTCTGGGGAGAACTTACTCTCAAAGGAGGTGTGATCAGATGACCTGCTTGGCCCACGATCAAAAGCCTCATTCTGGGATGGGAAGTATCAAGCATCAGTAGACTGAAAGCAGATCGTGAAGTCAGGGCTCTCCGGAGATGGCATCGTATTTCCCTGTAAACCCAAGTGATGATTCCATTTGTGTCCTCTTAGCCCAGACGATCTTCTTTTTAATTCCCCCCCCCCCCGAACACAAGACAGAATTAATTTGCATGGTCAATTCACTCGCAGACATGGTGTAATTTGATCTTGGTGAAGCCAGCCTGTGCTGAATGATCTCAGTAAGTAAGTCTCAGCTTCTGTGTGGATCCAAGAAGCTACCATGCTCAGGAGTGCAGAGAATGTGAGCCCCCGAGACAAGGCAGAGCATGGACCATTCAAGCACATGGCGGCCACCATCTCTCAGGCAAAATCAGATGAATCCGTCTACCCACCGTGGGTGATCATAGTAGACATGAGCCTCCATGCCTCCCATCTCCTGCCCTTTCTACAGCCTTCCAATCCCCAATCACTAACTTTGTTCAGAAACCCATGCAGTATTATATACAATGTTGTTAGGCAACTTGCTTTCTTGTTCTAATCACTGCATAACTGGGATATTTTCTCATGTGATTAAGTACTTCATTATTTGGTGGATTTGAATCACTCAGACTGAAATATCATAACACAGTGGAACAGTTTCCTTTTGTTGGAAAGGGAATGAATTCTTCCATGTCTGTTATCCTATTTAAAACAAAAACCAAAACACCACGATGGATGTTCTTGAGCCATAATCTTTCTCCAGGGATTTCCTGAGTTTAAATAATTAGAGGCAATGTCACGTCTGGATCAAAGGGAATGTCTGTTTGGAAGAATTTTGGAACACCTGTCTACAGCTCTTAGAGATATCCTCATAGCACATATCTTGGGGAGAGCATCTTTCTCTGACAGTGGGTGAGATGATTCAGAAATACTTTGGGTTCCATAACACCATGGACAAGAGCTGGGCTAACAGCTCAGCAGTATTTATTAGCAATCTCATAGACCTTCGTGACAGCTTGACCTTGAAAAATATGTGGTGTCTCCCTGGTCAAAGTTGTAGGCTCTATCACTTTTTTTGTTTGTTTGGTTTTTATTTCCCCTCAGTACTGTTAAAGACATTAACAAGGAACCACTGGGCTGCTTGTGAAAGAGCCCTGAAGAAACCAAGGCTCCAGACACTTGAAAGCACTGGCCACTAGGGGGCAGTGGAGAGCCACAGACAGCTGTCAGGATGCCTGTAACAAGGTTGTTACATTTGAAACTTTATCTTCCTTCCTTCCTTCCTTCCTTCCTTCCTTCCTTCTTTCCTTCCTTCCTTCCTTCCTTCCTTCCTTCCTCTCTTTCCTTCCTTCCTTCCTTTCTTTCTTCCTTCCTTCCTTCTTTCTTTCTTTTTCTTCCTTCCTTTCTCTCTCTTCCTTCTTTCCTTCCTTCCTTCCTTTCTTTTTTCTTCCTTCCTTTCTCCCTTCCTTTCTTCTTTTTTCTTCCTTCCTTTCTTTCTTAATTTCTTTCTTTTCTTTCTTTGTTTCTTCTTTCTTCCTCTCTTTCCTCCTTTTTAATACTTTTATTATCTTTAAGTACACAAAGGAGTTGTCATTCAACAAAGCACTTTATGAATACTGTGCATCTTGATCCATGCCATCCCTTTTGTGTTCCCACCCACCCCTCACCCCACCCCTTCCCTCGCTTTTCTTTATTGTGTAGGATATGTATTGACTTTTTTGTTGGCCATCTAAAAAAAGCACTTGATGTACGCAGCGCATCTTGATCTGTGTCATCTCGCCAACATTTCCAACCCCCCTCCAACAATTCAATCTACTCCTTTTTCTTATTTTTCTCCATGTTGTGGTATATCCGATGAATTCCTGACTAAACAAAGTTTGCATGGTTTCCTTCCTCTGTGGTAGCTGGCATGTGCCTATAAATCTATAAGTAAACACCCAGGGTGGTAAGCAAACAGTTACAAATGAATTACAATAGACTCTATGGAGAGCTCAGAGTATAATTCTTTAGAAAGATTAAGTCAAAGCCCAACAAAATAAGTACCAGGAGATGGGTACCTGCAAGAGAAGGACTGGGGCTAAGCGGGGAGGGGGAGGCTAATGAAGAGGGAAAGTGGAGGGGGGAGAATGTATTTCTTATTGAATGGGCTTCAGGTCTCAGAAATCCAGGTCAGGGGTGTTGGTTGGGAAGGCTGGCTTTCTTTTCTTTTCTTTTGGTTGGTCTTGGGGCTTGAACTCAGGGCCTGGGCACTGTCCCTAAACTGCTTTTGATCGAGGCTGACTCCCTTGTCCTAAGGTACCATTTCTGGCTTTTCCTGTAACTAACTGGAAATAAGAGTTTCATGGACTTTCTTCCCTGGGCTGGCTTCGAAGATGTGATCCTCAGATCTGAGCTTCCTGAGTAGTTAGGATTACAGGCATGAGCCAGCATATTACTATTATTATTATTTTCATGTAAAACTGTTAGGTTCATTTTCTCCTGAGGTTGGAAGGAAGGGAACAGAGCCTTAAACAGGTCCAATGGATGAGTGAGGTGATGAATGCTGGGGATTCGGGGGAAGAGGAGAGGGTAGCAGCACTTGGAACCCTCCCCCCCTCACCCCAGAGATTGTTTTGTTTCCACTTGCAAGAATTGCTCCAGCACCTAGGGACCAAAATCTCTTTACATCAACACTATACACCTCTAAAGCTCAGAGAACCCAGCCACCACGGTCCTGAAGCCTACGCTCTTTCCCCCTTGTCTGTGATTCTTTGTGGCCCACAGGGGAACACCCAGAAAAGCCACTTGAATAACCAACCCATAGGTCTCTTTGGGTAAATCCCCATCACATTCGCCAGCTCTCCAGTGGTCCTGCTGTAGAGAGTCCCCTTCACAGAAGCTACTCCATGAGCACATGGTCCACCCACCTCCAGCCATCCAAATGTCCAAGGCATTTCCACCATTGCTGTTGGGGAGTATAAATCCCTCATGGTGGTTCTCTGTCCCCCCACCCCCCTCGCCTCTCCAGGAGGCCCTGCCTTCATTCACCAAATCCCCTTCTTCACAGAGTCAACTCAAGCACCCAGCATGAAGCTGTTTGAGAAAGTTTCATCTAAGGGAGCAGACAATCGGGTGACAAGGGAAGTCAGGTCAAATGGCTAAGTGATCTGGCATCCCATCAGGCCCTCTGTCCTCTGAATCCATGCAAGTTGAATAGATCTGGGATGAACTGCTCTGGTCTGATCACCACTCCAGCATGTGCTTAAAGTATGATTCTGGGCAATTTCCATAATCTTTGTATGCCTCAGAGATGCCCAACTATAAAGTAGAGATGCTCCTAGGGATCTCCTTCAGGGTGTGGGGAACACTCAATAAAACATTGAAAACGGCCTGGAAGGGGCTTCATATAATCAGTATAAAGAACCTTCCTTACCTGTTTGCTATGATAGTCTCCAAATCCCATTATTTCCTGCCACTCAACCTTAAACTCTGGTTCTAGGGTTCTCGCTTGTTGGATACTTATTCCTGTCCAGTGATGCTGAATCTTTTGGAAAGTGACTGCTTGTATGGGGACTGGGAATGTGGCTCAGTGGTAGAGTGCTTGCCTAGCATGCATGAAGCCCCGGGTTCGATTCCTCAGTATCGCACACACAGAAAAAGCCAGAAGTGGTGCTTGCTAGCTTTGAGTAAAAGAAGCTCAGGGGCAGTGCTCAGGCCCTGAGTTCAAGGCTCAGGATTGGCAAAAAAAAAAAGTTACAGCTCACTATTAAAAGAAAGAAAGCTGGAAGAAGTCTGAGCTCAAGTCTGGTGCTCCAGCCTTGAGGGAAAATAGCCAAAGGAGAGTGTGTGAGGCTGAGTTCAAGTCCCAGTACTGGCTCGTACACTCGCAAGCTATTCACCTGAGTTTCAGTTCAATTGAAATATATATTACATTCAGAAAAACATATGCAATATTTCTGGATATATCATATGTAATGTATTATACACATATACATATCACATATGTTAAAATTTTGCATATACTATATTATATTCTATTATATAAAAGGTATGTGAAAATACTGCATGTATTTTAGGGGAGTATTAAGCCCATTCTTGCCCATGCTCACTGGACTAAAATCCCTGCTTTGCATATAAGTTGTCTGTCACTGACTTGGTCTCCAGAGCCTCTCCTCCTCTTCTTTCCCCCTGATGCTCCTTTTTCTCGGACTCTTCTTTCACAGTAGTTTCCCAGCCCTCTAGTGCTTGCCTGTCTCCACCCCCTCGTCCACTGACACAGCCCCTTCACCCTGTACAACTCCATTACCTGCTAAAGAATCCACATAATTAGGTCTATAATTTCAGGTGCACATCGGTGGGACTAGGGGAAATTGCTAAACTTTTCCGGGAAGGTTTTGAGTGGATGTATTTCCCGCAAGCCAGGTGCGCTGGTGGCTCACACCTGTCATCCTAGCTACTCAGGAAGCTGAGATCTGAGGATCTTGGTTCAAAGCCAGCCCAGGTAGGAATAATCCATGAGACTCTTATCTCCATTTAATTACCAGAAAACCAGAAGTGGTGCTGTAGCTCAAATGGTACGGTGCTAGCCTTGAGCAAAAGGATCTCAGGGACAGTGCCCGGGCCAGAGTTCAAGGCTCAGGGTTGAAAAAAACAATGTACTTCTATTCAATTTATCTTCCTCTGATTCTACTTTACATGCACTCCTACCATCCACGGTGGCTGTATTTAGTCATCTGTCAGTTCAGGATAATAATTCCAGTACCGGGTCAACTGGATACTATAATGATAATATCATTGTACCGGCCACAAGTCTAAAGTATATCCCTTCTACAGGGGCTTAGAGACAAGAGATGATGATCTGGGTTCATCAGGGGCAATGGCATGACCTTGCTATGTCATGATGTTTATGCATCTCATATGAGAGACCTTATCCAAGCCTCCTGAGCCTCTCCTTAGTCACCTGCAAAGCAGGCACTCAAACGTGAGATGGAGCCAAGAGCAAATGGCTCACTCATGTAGTCCTAGCCACTCAGGAGACAAAGATCTAAGAATCAAAGTGTGAAGCCAGCCTAGGTAGGAAATCTGAGACTCTGCAATCAATGACCAACAAGTTGGAAATGGAGCTGTGGTTCAAGTGGTAGAGTGTGAGACTACAGTGAAAATGATGAGAGAGAGTTTTAGTCTCTAAGTTCAGGCTGAAGTATTGGCACAAGCAAGGAAGGAAGGAGAAAGAGAGAAGGAAGGAGGGAGAGGAAGGAAGGAAGGAAGGAAGGAAGGAAGGAAGGAAGGAAGGAAGGAAGGAAGGAAGGAATTGTAACGTGATAAGTATGTGTGGGAGGTTAAAGGGAGGGGAATAGACCAGTGAAGAGAGGAAGGGAAGAATGTATTCATACCCTCTGAAACTAGGAAAATTGAGGGGATGGGTGTGGTTGGGAGGGATGAGACGGAATGAGGGACGGAATGACACCGATCCAGATGCATGCCAAAACTCACATATTGAATTGTAGCCCCTTTGTACAACGAAAGATAATAAAACACATAATTTAAACAAGTAAATAAGAAAACAATGAGTGGATAAATAAGAAAATGAATGAATGAATGAATGTGAGATCCCGCCTTCTCCTAGCTGACAGGTAGACCTGCTAGTAACTAAATTCACAGCCGTGACAGACAAAGCCCTGAAGGACGAGTTCTTTGTTCATGGCTGTCTTTCACACACTGGCAGGTATTCTCACCCATCAACCAGCCATCCAAAAAAACACAAAGCAAAGAACCTGAGATTCCCCAAAGCTCCATTAGGCAGAGCCAGAGAGCCATTTAGGCCAAATGAGTTGACCGCCAAACTGCTCATTCCATTTGGGAGAGTACTCGCTGTCCTGATCGGGTGGCCAAGAGAGCAATCAGAAAGAAAGCAGCCAGGAAAATTAATCAGGACCCGGAGAATTTTAATAAAACGTTATTGCAAGTCAATGCAAATGTGGGGGGTGCATGCAGCCTTGGGGGCATCAGCTCCTGTTTTAATTGGATGACTCAGATCCATCCATCTGAGGAGCATCCAACTCAGCCCCCCCATCATCCTTCCTCCACACCTTCTACCCCCCGCCCCCTGCCCTGGTTTGCCACAGTCATGGTCCTTGGCCTATAGCAAACCCACAAGTCTCAGCTCTGCCCTATCCAGCCCTGCCTGCCCTGCACCTGTGCAGACTCCTTCCCTTCAGACCAGATGTGCACCAAACTGGTTGCACATTTCTGGTACTTTCTGATCAGGAACCAAAGCACTTGGCCTTGAGTCCCAGCTTCTGTCATTAACCTACCAGGAAATCTTGGTCACATCTACCATCTTCACCAGGTCTCAGTTTTGCATCTGGTAAATGGGCGTATTGGAATACATCTGCCACATCTTCCTACTCTTTGATTCTGGGTGGTGGTGGCTCACGCCTGTCATCCTAGCTACTCAGGAGGCTGAGATCTGAGGATCACAGTTCAAAGCCAGCCCGGGCAGGAAAGTCTGTAAAACTCTGATCTCCAATTAACCACCAGAAAACTGGAAGTAGAGCTGTGGCTCAAGTGGTAGAGAGCTGGCCTTGAGCAAAAAAATCTCAGGGCAGCATTCAGGCCCTGAGTTCAAGCTCCTGCCCACCTTCCCCCCCCAAATTCTTGTACTGTATGTGTGTGTGTGTGTGTGTGTGTGTGTGTGTGTGTGATGGTACTAAGACTTGAACTCAGGGCCTTGTGCTCTTGCTTGGCTTTTTTTTTGATCCAGGTTGACACTCTACCACTTGAACCACACCTCCACTCATGCTTCATGGTTCAATAAAAGGGCCTTAGTAGCAGCTCATAAAATGACATTACCAAGCACCAGAGGAAAGGGTGGTCTTGCTTTGTTCTCTATAGCTTCCAGGAAACATTTAAACTCCAGGAAAGGAGCAGACTTTACTGGCAGCTGTCTGAAATGACCAGCTTTTCCTTTGGATTTTTCTGTTCATCCTTTAAGGGAGATCAGCTTTTTATTTTTTATTTTATCTGTGTCAGTCCTAGGACTTGAACTCAAGGCCTAGGCAACCATCTCTGAGTTTTTTTCGCTCAAGGCTAGCACTCTGCTACTTGAGCTACACAGCTCCATTTCTGACTTTATTTTAGTGGTTCATTGGAGATAAGAGTCTCACAGACTTTCCTTTCCCAGGCTGGCTTTGAACCTCAATCCTTAAATCTCAGCCTCCTGGGTAGCTAGGATGGCAGGTGATCTTTCTGTACCTGGGTTGCTGGGCTGGTTGCATGTTTTGTATAACGTCTTGTTCTTACCAACTTGCTTCATTCATAATAAGGAATCCAAGGCTGAGAACACTTAATTGGGATTGCGAAGTATGTGCATCAATTAAATGACAGCCTTGATCAGACTCCAGTGTTCAAGTGTCACTCTGTCATGACATTACAATACTCCTCAGGTACCACAGAAGCCATTCATTCCAAAAATGCACACTCTGTGTAACTCATTAATGGATACAGAATAAAAAGAGAAATGAATCCTGGTACCTACCAAAAAGCTAGCTCAGCTCCTCAGTGATAGGGGAAAATAAATATTGCAAACACAGGTTTGAGATGAAATATTTTAGAAAGAGCAACATCAGGATTATTTTTACTCCTTTTTTGTTTTTTTTTAATTTGCTCTTTTTATTAATATTCTGGATTCCATTGCATGGTGAAAATAAATGGACAATGTCAGCATTTTCTTCTCACAGCTGGGTCCCAGGTCGGCAACGTTTTACTCCCATAAAGGAAAAAAAAAACGTACAATCCCATAAAATTTAAGGTTATTAAGTTGCAACTGAATAATTCATGAGGCAATTATGAAACATTTATGGTAGAATATTCAGAGCTTCCAGAGAAAAGAAGCCATTTGGGGGTCGCCCCCTTGGCAAACTTGGGTAGCTCCACCTCGCTCTCCTTGCTTTTTGCTGCTACCTCGGATGATTCGAGGTGGCTACCGGCCTTTCAGATTTGTCTAAAAGATACCTCAGAATTTGGCACCGGGGTGGCTGACACTGGTAATCCTAGCTGCAGATTCCTAATGCAGACCCTGAGATCTGAGGATTGCAGTTAGAAGCCAGCCTGGGCAGGAAAGTCTGTGAGATTCTTGTCTCCAATGAGCCACCAGAAAACCGGAAGTGGAGCTGTGGCTCAAGTGGTGGAGTGCAGGGCCCAGGTCCTGAGTTCAAGCTCCAGTACAGGCACACATCCAACATTTACCTCTGATTAGGAAGCTGAGTTCCAAGAAGAGGCAGCTCTTACCCAATCCAAGTTAAAGGTAGATTTCAACCCTAAACCTTATGCTACTGCACTGTGATCTTAGTTATTTTATTATTATTTATTTATTATGTATATATTATTATTATTATTATATATTTTAATATATTTTTGACAGAGGCTTGAACTCAGGGCCTGGGTGCTGTCCCTGAGCACTTTTGCTCAAGGCTAGCACTCTACTACTTTGAACCACAGCACCACTTCTGGTTTTCTGGTGGGTCATTGGAGATAAGAGTCACACAGACTTTCTTGCCCAGGGTTGGCATTGAACCTGGATCCCCAGCTCTCAGCCTCTTGAGTAAGTAGGATGACAGGTTATGAGCCACTGGTGCCCAGCTCTGAATCTTACTTATAGAGGAATAAAATTAAGACACAAAGTCACTCCTATCAGAACTGCTCAGAGCAAGGACCAAAGCCAGCCTTTGTCCCCAGTGCTTTTTTCCTAATGTGAAGAAGACAGGTTCTGAGTTTCTTAGAGGGGTTGGAATGCCAGCCTCAATCCCTGACAGTAAGGAGGAGATTCTTCATCTGTGCCTGGATGGTTCTTCTAAAGCACAGGCATTTGGCAGTGAAGAGCTTTATCCTGTCATAGTCACTGTATGGGTATAATGTGCTCCCTGATCAAAACACACACATTTGACTTCCAGGGTCATCCGACTCATTAAACCAGGGCACCAAGGCTGATACTCTTCAACTCAAGATAGAAATGGCAAGGAAGTCCAGATGCATCTGAAACAGCATTGGGCTGGCATCTGCAGCAATGATATAGGACTAAAGAAATCTCTCAAGAGAAAATTCTACACTGCAAACCCCAGGCAGAGGAAATCTCGAACATGATGACATCACAAAAGCCCCCAAGTGTCACTTGATCATATTCTGTAATACTCCATTTACCAAGATCCAACACCTAAAATTAACATTCTTTCAAGACCACTTAGAATCACCAGCCATCCATCACTATGATTGATCTCTCCCTGTTTTATGGCCTGATGTGAGGATGGACAGAATCTGCACAGGACACAGCGCCCCCTGCTGCCAGGTTCGCCACAGGACGCTGTTAAATGAACAAAGAACAAATGCTGGTATTGGGTACCATCTTGGATTGGCTTGCATGGGCAATCTGTCTTTTACCATGTTCTTTTTTTTTAAAAAAAATCTAGTCTGTGAGACTCTTATCTCCAATTAATCACAGGGAAAGCTGGAAGTGAGCTGTGGCTTAAATGGTGGAGTGCTAGCCTTGAGCATAAAACCTCAGGGACAGCTCCCAGGCCCAAAGATCAAGCCCTGGAATGGGAAAAAAAAGAAAGAAAGAGAAGAGAAGAGAAGAGAAGAGAAGAGGGAAAGAAGGAAGGAAGGAAGGAAAGAAGGAAGGGAGAGAGGGAAGGAGGGAGGGAGGGAAGGAAGGAAGGAAGGAACGAAAGAAGGAAGAAAAGAAGGAAGGAAGGAAGGAAGGAAGGAAGGAAGGAAGGAAGGAAGGAAGGAGAGAAAGGAAAAGATTCTTATCACAGAGACAGAAACAGGAATAGCAGAATCTTAATCGAAACCCACATTGTTCTATTCACATCCCTGGAGAAAACCCACAGAGTTTAGATTTCCCAAATGGTAAACCACTATTCCTTTGGGAATGCTGCTCCAGTTAAGGATGTGGTAGACCGATTTGTTGTTGGCCTTCCATTCTCCCCAGCATCCTTCTTTCCCCCATGCTTCCCTGCTGTGTCAGGAGACCATCTAGACCCCACCCAACAGTGTAGAAGAAGTTAGGGCACATCTTTCCCCATGCTTCTGATTTTCAATTACACCAGCATAATGTACTTAAAAATCGGTCTTGTATTTGGAAAGAGAAATCTAGCCGGGTGGTAATTTCATTGCTCTGTCAATTTGCAAAGAAGATTCTATTTAAGTGTAGCGATTGGCCCTCTGCCACACTGCCAGCCAACAGCAAGCCAGTGTCTATGGGGACAAAGAGATGCCAGTGGAGCCCCTGGGCGTATACCACAGCTGGCAGGAAAACTCCCTGCCTCCCTTCTAGAACCTTCTGGGACTTTGCAGGAGTTTCCTTATGGGGTAAAACCTAGAATTAAACACAAAAATAATGAATTATTATTATTATTATTATTAATTATGGCTTTACAGTTTCCAGATGCTTTGCATCTGGCTGAGAGCAAATAATGAGTCCAGCCCTACTTTCTACCCACTAACTCATTCGCACCTCAGGAGCCTCCTTTGTTACAAGCTGACTTTTGAGAAAAGTGAAATAGAGAGAAATTAGACAGTGTGAACAACTTCTTTCTCCTATTTGGTATCCCGGATGCAATCCCAAGTTTGTTCACAGAGGTGACACGTTTGGTCCACTGAAAATGGCTTGCTCCTCCAATGTCCTGCTCATGCTAACCGATAGCACGTAGCCCTGCACATGTTTGTGAGAGAAAATGAAGGTAGAAGTTGGGTGCTGGTGGCTCCTGCCTGTAATCCTAGCTGCTCAGGAGGCTGAAATCTGAGAAGCATGGTTCATCAAAGTCAGCCTGGGCAGGAAAGTCTGTGAGAATCTTACCTCCGATTGATCAGCAAAAAGATAGAAGTGGAGATGTGGCTCAAGTGGTAGAGCACTAGCCTTGAGCAAAAAAAAAAGCTTAGGGACAGTGCCCATGCTCTGAGTTCAAACCCTGAACCTAGAAAACTAACAAAAAAAATCTGCTGTGGAAAATAAATGTCAAGTATCTCCACCATTGACTAAAGCTGGAAACAGATAAGATTATCCAAAAATTTTCACGGCAAGCAAATCTTGGGGAACAAGATTTAATGTGTAAATCACTTAGGGAAAAGATGAACCAGGGGAAATGATGTCATGATATTCGTATTTGCATTGCTCAATTAGTTCATTCATCAAATATTTGCTGGATGTTGACTTGGGGCCTGGTGTAGACTACAGTATTGAAAAGCAAGTCCTTTCTTAGCAAAGTGCCTTGGTCTGGTTCAGAGCTCTCAATATCTCAAAAAAAAGGGAGCTCCAAGATTGCTTGCTTCTGGTCACACAGACTCGATGATGTCAGAAAGTTCTAGAAAGTTCCAGAAAGTTCTCTCCAGTTGACAGATGCCTCAGGGAGCCTGGGTCCGAATGAGGGAGAATTTGTGAAGTCTTCAGTTCAGGCTTGACTTTAAGCTGCAGCTTGAAACAGGGATCACTGGCTGCAATCAGAGGCCCACCTTGACAGAACAGGAGAACTCTCTGGCTGACAAGAAAATCACACTATCCATTGAGGATCGTCTATCTTTTTATAGACCCAGGCACCAATGGCTCACATCTGTAATCCTTGCTACTCAAGAGGCTGAGATCTGAAGATCCCAGTTCAAAGTTAGCCCAAGCAGAAATGTCCATGAAACTTTTATCTCCAATTAACTGCCCCAAAAACCCCCATCCCACAACACAACAAAACAAACCCCCCTGCAGTGGAGCTCAAGAAGTAGAGTGCTGGCCTTGAGCAAAAGGGACGGCTGCCAGGCCCTGAGTTCAAGCACCTGAATCAACACACACAACAATAACTACAAGAGGCAAGGGGACAGAGATTGCCCTTAGTTCAACAAGGAGAAAAAAAAATCTGTACAGTAGACTGAACTGCGAGGAACACAAAGAACTATTAGTTCTTACCCAAGCTACTTGTACCTCCTTCCTAAAATTCTACTGCCCTCAAGAAATTCTACAGCCAGCCAGCACCAGTGACTCCTGCCTGTAGCTACTCAGGAGACTGAGATCTGAAAGCCAGCCTGGACAGAAAAGTCCACGTAAAACTCTTATATCCAATTAACCACTCAAAAACCCAGCAGTGGCACTATGGCTCAAGTGGTAGAGCACTGGCCTTGAGCTCAAAGAGGTTCAGTGATAGCACCCGGGACCAACACAGACACAGACACACACACACACACACACACACACACACACACAATTTCTGCAACCACATTATTCCCAAGTATAAAACCAAACCTTCCCAACCTGGCCAAATGATGGAATCCACCAGATAGCCCCCAAATAACATAACTACCTTCCACCTAGCCCAAAGGCTTCTGATGACATAGCCTGGGGTAGGGCCTCGGCAGTGGGAAGCTTTTCAAATCTCCCCAGTAGGTAACTTGGCTGTGTAGCTAAAATTGAGAACCATAGGGGCTGTAAGATTTTCAGAGCTGTTTTCACAATCAATACCACAGCCACCCATTCACCATTCAAGGCCGTAAGTCTCTAACTTTACTCTGTATGAGAATCACCAGAGAGGACAGTGTTTTCAATAATACATTTCTACTGGGTACTGGTGGCTCCTGCCTGTTATCCTAACCACTCAGAGAGGCTGAGCTCTGAGGATCACGGTTCAACGCCAGCCCAGACAGGAAATGTCCATGAGACTCTTCTTTCCCATGAACTTTCAAAGAGTCAGAAGTGAAGCTGTGGCTGAAGTGGTACAGTGCTAACCTGGAGCAAAAATAAAAATAAAGCTCAGGGGACCAGTACCCAGGCCCTGAGTTCAAGCCTAAGGACCAGCACAACATAAACAATAGCATAACATAACACATTTCTTTATTATTATGATTATTTTTAATGAAGTAGGACTTCCAAATTGAGAAGTCAGGTTGTGAGTCTAATACATCATACATCTTGATCATTCCTTCCATCATTCCCCCCCCCCAAAAAAAAACAAATAAAGTAATCCATTTCTGGAGTGAATGCCTGGAGATTTCCAGTATCAGTCTGGCTTAAGACAGAGCCTGGGAATCTACCTGTGAATGAACTGATCTCAATCAAGATGTCAGTCATGGCTGTGTCCCTCATCCTTGATTCGAAGTGCCAATCAGCTCTCAGCCTCGAGGCTCACGGCGTGGAGGGGAGGGCCTTGGAGAGGCAGAGCTATCCAACCAGCAGAAGTCGTTCAGCACACCAGGAGGCCTTGTGGCAGGGCTGGCAGATGGCAGGGAGGGGTATTGCTGCCAGTGTGGAGGAGGCAGGCAGAGACAGGCCAGAGATGGATGGTCTCCCAAGGCGGCTGGACCTCCACCAACAGCAGGGCGCCTTGTGACGTCTGCAATGATGCCACAGCTCCCCATCCACTCACCCCAGGGTTGCCTAAGATTCATGTCCAGCCACAGCAACAACACGCCTACTGATCTCTCTCTCTCTCCCTCTTTCTCTGGGTCGGTCCACGTAGGCAGGGAGAGACAAGAGCTCCCAAACCCGACTGTAATTGAAGCATTCATTTGCATTTTTAAATTAGTTAGGCCGTGGACCGTTGCAAAGCAACGACAGAGAATTGGGATCATAATTAGCCTTTTGAGGATGGTGAGGAGGAGAGAGGCAGGGAATTGTTCTTACCCCGGCTGTTTTCCTGGATTGGGGCGGGGTAGGAGGGGGCACAGTGAAGGAGAACCCTACAATTCCACATCTCAGATGGTCAGATCTCATGATGTTCTCCTGATTCCCCCACCCAACCCACCCCGGTGGACCATTGCTGCACCCTGAAAACCATGGTGGAAGGGGGTGGGGCATGTGTCCCCTTCTTTCTATACCAACTCTACCTGCTCCCTGCTCAACCCCTAGGTCGCCCAACTAGCATTTGCATCTGCTGGCTGAATTGCCACTGCGTTTTCTGCTGTGTGTTTGCTGAATTCCGCTCCTTGCACACATATTCCTCCTCCACACCCCCCCTCAGTACCTATCCACACCATGATGTTAATTGCTAAAAATAACTGACATTGACTGAACTCTTGGGAGTGTTGGAACAATTCTGCCATGCATCATCTCAAATGAAGAGCCTCCTCCTTCTTGGGAGTGAGGACTCAGGTGAGATCCAGAGAGGCTATGAAAGACCCAGAAATTCACTGGACGTCACAGAGCAAGCACATGGCCCAGCTTAAGCCTGGAATGAAATCTCCCAGCTCCTCAGTCTCAACTGAGTCAATCCAGTGGCAAATGCATTGTCATTATAAAGGGATAAGGGTCAGAGTTTATTTATTTATTATTTATTTTTTGTCAGTCATGGGGCTTGAACTCTGGGCCTGGGCACTGTCTATAAGCTCTTCAGCTCAAGGCTAGCACTCTATCACTTGAGCCACAGCGCCACTTCCAATTTTCAGGTGGTTAAGTAGAGATAAAAGGCTCATGGATTTTCCTGCCCAGGCTGGCTTTGAACCACAGTCCTCAGATCTCAGCCTCCTGAGTAGCTAGGATTACAGGTTTGAGCCACCAGAGCCCAGCCATTAAAAATTATTATTATTGTTGTTATCCTGAAGTAGTTGTATAGAGGGGTTTCAAGTCAACACATGAGTTTGTGAGTACAATGTGTCTTGATCAGTATCATCCTTTTTTATCATTCTCTCTCCTCCCCACACTACTTCCTCTGCCATTTTCTTTTGGTTTGTATATATTTTTTATTGTAAAAATACTGTTCAGAGGGGTTACAGTTACATGAGTAAGGTAATGAGTACATGTCCTATTAATCATTGTTACCTCCTCCTTTGTGTTTCCCCTACCATCCCTTCCCTCCCCACCTCCCCAATCTTCCCCCCCGCCACAAGTTGTAAAGTTCATTTTCAACATAGTGTCTTGTACATCTCATTGTTACAATGGGTCAACCTGTATCCTTTATTTCAGCATTTTGTTATTTCCCTTCCCCTCCCCAACTTAGGAAAATGTGTATACAAGATGCAGGGCATTGGAATCAAATACAGTGAAAACAGGGGTTATACCATGGGGGAAGAACATACAAAAGAAACAAAAAAAATCACATAGTACATTAAAAATTACAGCAAGAAAGATACAAATCTCTTGTGTCCTTATGTTGGGGTTCATTTCGCTTAGCATCATCTTCTATGGTCATATGTAATAGCTTTTGAGCTCTTCTGCTTGTCCTAGACATATACTAGTTATTGCAAATAAGGGAAACCATGGGACCTATGTTTCTTTGGGCCTGGCTGACTTCACTTAATATTATTTTTTCAAAGCCTTTCTATTTTCTAACAAATGGGGCAATGCCATTCTTTCTGATGGAGGAATAGGATTCCATTGTGTGTGTGTGTGTGTGTGTGTGTGTGTGTGTGTGTGTGTGTGTGTGTATGTATTTGCTTGATCAATTCATCTACTGAGGGCCATCTGGGTTGGTTCCATATCTTAGCTATAGTGAATAATGCTGCAATAAACATAGTTGTGAAAGAAAAAAAAATTTGAATACATATCTTAGGGTTCGTTGTGTATATATACCACATTTTCTTGATCCATTCATCTACTGAGGGGCATCTGGGTTGGTTCCAGATCTTAGCTATGGTAAATAATGCTGCAATAAACATAGTTGTGCTGGTAGCTTTAGTGTGGTTTTGTTTGTGAACATTTGGGTAAATGCGGGGGGGGGGAGGAGGATGGGAAGGGATGGGAAGGGGGAAAAAAAGGAGGAGGCTACAATACTTGATAAGAAATGTACTCATTATCTTGCCCATGTAATTGTAATCCCTCTGTACAGTATTTTCACACACACAAAAAATAGACATAGTTGTACTGGTAGCTTTAGTATAGCCTTGTTTGTGATCGTTTGGGTAAATGCCCAAAAGTGGGATTGCTGAGTCATAGGGGAGCTCTATGTGGAGTCTTTTGAGGAACCTCAATACTGCTTTACAAAGTGGTTGAACAAGTTTACACTCTCACCACCAATCCCTGCCATTTTCTTTACAAGGATAAAGTTAGTTGGGTGCCAGCAGCTCATGCCTGTAATCCTAGCTACTCAGGAGGCTGAGATCAGAGGATCATGATTTAAAGTCAGCCCAGGCAGGAAAGTATGTGAGACTCTTATCTTCAATGAACAGCAAGAAGCCTAAAGTAGAGCTCTGGCTCAAGTGGAAGAGCACATGCCTTGAGCAAAACCCCTTAAGGATAATACCAAGGCTGAATTCAAGCCCCAGTACTGTCATGGACAGGTGTGCATGCAAACATACAGGCAAGTGCGCGCACGTGCACACACACACACACACACAAGTGGATTGTTCAAAAGTGTCTGTACAGTTTCTGTAGTTTGTTCTTACCATTCTGATCAGATAACATATAGGAAACGATTCTGATTTTCCTGTATCTATTAAGATGTTATGGACAAGATTGTGATTTATTTCAGGGAAAGTTACTCTGAATCTCACCTCAGTCCTTGAGTTGCTTTTGCTCAAGGCTAGCGCTCTAACACTGGAACCACAGCGCTTTTTCTAAGTAGTTTATTGTAGATAAGAATCTCATGGACTTTCCTTCCCTGGGCTGGCTTTGAACCATGATCCTCAGATCTCAGCCTCCTGAGTGGCTAGGATGATGGGCTTAAGCCACCAGAACCCACCTGGACAGTTTAACTCTTACTTGTATGCTTCTATCTAGATAGTCTATCTGTTGATGGAAAAGGAATGTAGAAGACCCCTCCCTCCCCTGGTTATTGTAGTTGGATCTGTATGTCACTTTATGTCTATTCATTTTTGGAATTTGATGTACCAATAGTTGGGGAATATAAATTTTACAAATGTCATAACTTCTTGATGGAGTGTTCCCATATTTGTCTGAAACCTAACTTTGGCTTTTCTTATTCATGACATTATTTGGTGGAAACTTCTGCCTCATTACCTTGGGAGTCTATAGGGGTTTAGGGTGTCAAGACCACCCAGCTATGCAGGAGGCTGAGACCAGAGGACTGCTTCAGTTCAGGGGCTCCAAACTAGCTTGAGTTACAGAGTAAGATCCAAGCTCACAAGCAAAACATCAAACAGTGCCAACATAATCCAAAATAATCTTCAAGAAGAATGTTAACCCGGTGTTGGTGGCTCACACCTGCAATCCTAGCTACTCAGGAGGCTGAGATCTGAGGATCCACGTTTAAAGTCAACCCAGGCGGGAAAGGCTGTGAGACTTTTATGTCCAATTACCCACCAGAAAACCAGAAGTGGCACTGTGGCTCAAGTGGTAGAGTGCTAGCCTTGAGTGAAAGAGCTCAGGGACAACATCCAGGTCTTGAGTTCAAGCCCCATGACAAAAAATGCATTATATATATATATATATATATATAGTCATATTTCAAGATCTATTACAACTGAAGATGTTTTGAGTAGAAAGGCAGAGCAGGGAGCGTCAATAAAGTAACATACTCATTTAGGATCCCTTGGTGGTAGCTCCACAACTCACATTTCACTCTCAAGGATGAATTGGATGGAAAGCGGGAACCCTCTCCTTCCCTTTCCACCCCACCACACACACACACACACACACACACACACACACACACACACCAGAGGATGTGTGATTCTTTGGTTAGTCAGAGTCTAGAAAACTGAGTAGGCTGCTTTGTTTTGGGGTCATGTTCTCAAAGAGATACACAGACTAGACGCCACCTCCAGGGTCATAAATCCAAAAGCCTCCTTCTGTGGGTGTTGTGTGTTTCTCTGGAACAGCAGACTTAGCTGTATCCAACCTGGAAGAACTTCAGGAGAGTGTGAGGTGAGGTATCAGTCTTCCAACTAGAACTTTGCTCCTTTTGATGCTGTCTAGGAATATAACATTCAGAGGTAGGGGAGATTGAAGTACATACAGCAAAGCAGCATGTTTACTGTTATATCTATATATCTATATTGATCTCTCTAGATATCTCTACCTATCATCTATCTACCTACCTACCTATTGATCGATTGATCTATCTATCTATCGATCGATCTATTGATCTATCTACATCCCTAAGCTTTACTGCTCAAGGCTAGTGCTCTACCCAGGTTGAGGCACAGCTCCACTTCTGGTTTTTCTGGTGGTTCCTTGGAGATAAGAGTCTCCCAGACTTTCCTACCTGGGCTGGCTTTGAACTTGGATCCTCACATCTCAGCCTCCTGAGTAGATAGGATTACAGGCGTGACCCACCAGCGCCCAGCAATTCATTTGTTC
This sequence comes from Dipodomys ordii, assembly GCF_000151885.1. Taxonomy (NCBI): domain Eukaryota; kingdom Metazoa; phylum Chordata; class Mammalia; order Rodentia; family Heteromyidae; genus Dipodomys; species Dipodomys ordii. Next base: position 1,965,797 of record NW_012267393.1, on the reverse strand, counting down.
TTGATTCTTCTTGTTTCCTCTTACATGTACTCACAAGCACACAAGCACCCCTGAAAATATAGAAGATGTGGGGAGGGGAGAGGGTGAAGGAGTGGGGTAGGGGAGGACAGAAAGAGAGAGAGAGAGAAAGAGAGAGAGGGGGAGGGGGAGAGGGAGAGAGCGATGCCACACTTGGCCACCGAGTTTATATGAAATTCTCCTAGCTTCCAAAAATGTTAAATTAAGGGGCTACAGCCTTCCACCACCCTGAGCCATTTTCTCACAAATAGCACATCTTTACCCTCTTCCCTCCTGGCAGACATTTTCACCTTATTAATCATTCTACCTGCATCAGAAAACATTACCTCCATGACCACAAAATAGCAGCCTCATTACGAGAACCGCAGCCTGCAGTCAGGTGGATTTCCCCAAAGGCCCCCAGACCTTTCCATTTTATTACCGTGTCACTCCTCATTTTAACACATATTAATCACAAAGATACATTTTTCTTGGGCTGTGGATTTAAGTGGCCCTTTTCCAAGTACTTGGGAAAGGTTGATGCAGGGAAAGGAAGAAAAGGAATGATTCAATTCATAAAGTTGGGTCTCTATTCCTACTTGTAGACACAGATAAAAGGAAATAGCTGGTTGCAGCTTGCAATAGCAGGTCATGTTGCTTTTGTGGTTAGGAGGCTGTAATGCACACAGGATAAGGGGTTGGAGTTGCAGTCAGCCTCGTTCAAAACCTGGTTCTGTTACATACTAGCCTGGGTGAGCTCTTTTGCTCATGGGTAGCACTCTACTACTTGGAACCACAGCACCACTTGTGGTTTTCTGATAACTAATTGGAGATAAGAGTCTCATGGACTTTCCTGCCCAGACTTGCATTGAACTGCCATCCTCAGATCTCAGCCTCCTGAGTAGCTAGGATGACAGGTGTGAGCCACGAGCACCTGGCTACACTCACCTTTCCGATCCTCAGATTCTCCATCCGTCAAATGGGAATGTTGCTTTCCTAAGCTACTGTGCAGCTTCATAATGTGGCCACCAGCATCCAACTCACCCTGATATTTTCTATCCTTTTCCCCACTGTTTGCCAAAAGGATTATTAGGCCAGGTGTTCATGCTTATATCTGTAATCCTAGCTACTTAGAGGCTAAGATCTGAGAAGCATGGGTTAAAAGTCAACCCAGGCAAACAAATCTAAGAGACTCTTATCTCCATTTAACCAACAAAAAGCCAGAAAACAGCTATCGCTCAAGCAGTAGAATGCCAGTTGTGGGCACAAAAATATCAACAAAACCTCAAAGGCCTGGTCACGAGTTCCAGTACTATAAACAAATTCATAACTGGACTATTTGTTCTTTGGCTTTTCTTTTTTTTGGGGGGGGGGGTCTGGCTGTGGGCCTGAACTCTGGCCTGGGCGCTGTCCCTCAGCTCTTCAGTTCAAGGCTAGCGCTCTACCACTTGAGCCACAGTGCCACTTCCGGCTTTTTTTTCCTGCTTATGTGTTGCTGAGGAATCGAACAGAGGACCTCATGCATGCAAGGCAAACGCTCTACCACTGAGCCACCTTCCCAGCCCTTCTTTGGCTTTTCTTGTGCTGTTTAATGATTCTTGAAATTAGTAAGGGAAAACAAATTGTTTACTCTGTATCTTTTAGCATTATACTAGTTTTTCTTTTGTTTCCTTGGGGGATTTTTTGCTGTTGTTGTTTTTGTTTTTTGTGGCTTTTTGGTTTTTTTTTGTGTGTGTGTCTTTTTTTCTATTTCAGAAGTGGAACCCTTCTAACTTCTTAGGGGTAGACAAGTTGTTGATTTGAGTCACATATCCCTAGCACCAGGGGACCAAAGGGATTACAGGCAACGATCAAGTCATTCATCAGAGATGAATCTCATGAATTTTCCTTTGAAGTCCAACCAGCTTCCTGTCTCTTTGGAACAAAATACCCAAGAAACAACTTAAGAGGAGGAAAGCCTTGTTTGGCTCCTGGTTTCTGAGGTTTTGGCCCCCAGGGTGAGCTGAAGGAAAAAGAGAGAGAGGGGCTGAGGAAAACATGAAATACCCCCCTTCAAGTTGTGTCCCCATCCAATAAGACCCTCTCCCTACACTTTCCTCTAATTCTCAATTAGCCAATTAATCTATCCCCTTCCATCCATAGACCAATCCATGGTTGAGGTCAGAGGCCCTCAGGGTCTGATTACCTCCCAAAGGAAGAGATGAGCTTTCGACACACGAACTTTCAGATCCAAACCATGGGACACACACATGAGCATATGTGTATATTCCTAGCTCAGTGCTGAGATGGTGAATAGATGTCATTGTGTCCACCCTGACCTATGAAGAGACAATGACTTACCAGAATCACTGAATCATGAGAACAGAATCAGCAGGAAGGAGCAACCTAGGAGATCGATTGTTGATGTCTGCTTCCGGCACAGAACAGTAATATGCTTCTGGTTAAATGATATATGGTAGGATCAGGGTTCAAAAGAGATAGGCTCCCCATCATTCTGGTCCTCTGAAACTTGGAGGCTTTGGTTTGAAATGTCTAAGACTTTTTAGAGGAAAGGGACCATTCAAGTTCCTTCTCTGGCCATGTAGCAGCACACACCTTAATTATCTACCCGGTGTCTTAATAATCACACTCTACCGCCATATTTCTCAAACTATTGTGGCACATATTGGGGGAGATTTTGGAGCTCTCAAAATGCCCGGCTCCATCCTAATCAAGCAGAATGGTTTAGGGATGAGAGCTATGCTAGAATTTTTTTTAAAGAGCCTTAAGAGATTTCAATATGTGGCTAAGTTTAGGAACCACTAATAGCTCCCCACATGGGCCTAGACAAAGTGCCAGGAAGCACAGAAATACTACCACAGATAGAAGAGCCAGCGCTCGAGTTGGCAACTCTGCTTTACAACTGTGGGTCCCTCAAGTCTGGCAGAGTCTCTGAAGAACCCCATATGAAGTGGGGGGCATATTAAAGGAAGCAAAACGTACACAGAAGGAAGTCATCAGCCTACAACAACACAGAGAGAGCTGGGTGTCTGTGGCTTCTACTTGTAATCCTAGCTACTCAGGAGGCTGATATTCGAGAATCGTGGTTCAAAGCCAGTCAGCTCAGGCAGAAAAGTACCAGTGTTTGTCAGTACTGGGGTTTGAACTCAGGACCTCACATTCATCCTTAGCTTTGTTTCTCAACGTTGATGCTCTATCACTTGAGCCACAGCCCCAACTTCTGGCATTTGGCTGGTCTGCTGGAGATGAGAGTCTCTCTCCGATGGGTCTGCTCAGGCTAGCTTTGAACCTCAATCCTCAGAGCTCAGCTTCCTGAGTGGCTGAGATTACAGATGTGAGCCACCAGCACCTGACTTATGCAAACTGTTATTTTTAATGGCAGTAAAAGACACAGGACACAAAAGTCTCCATTTTAAACCACGGGAAAGTCACGGTGTTGATATGTCAACCAGGCTGTAGACGGACCACTGTCCCATTCTAGAACATTCTCAACTAGGAAACGAAAAGACTTTGCCTGAGAAGAGACCACCCCTCCATCCCCCCTGAAGCAGCAACATCTCAATAACTCACACCCACCTCATCCCTGCATGGCCACCAATCATGTTCCTGTCTTTTGAGTATGGATGCACACTCTCTTAGTCCCTTCTTGTTAATGAACTTGGACAAGATCCTGAAAAGATCGCTGTTTTGGAAGTCAGCAGCTCCCTCGGTGCACCAAGTCTGTTATAGCACTGAACACTGTCACCTGGATCTCCAAGGAGCCATCTGCTAATTGCCTAATTGAAGGGCAAAGGAGCTGAAGTGGAATCCTGGTACTGCCATAGATAAAACTATGCAATCGAGTCATATAATACTCTGAAAATATATACAATTACTCAGTGCCAATGAAACATATATTTAAGTCATAGTATGACATGCATGCTAGTTACCATTGTGGGATCAGTAGGAAGTTGGGCATAGTAGCACACATCTCTCATCCCAGCTGCAGGACGGGGAGAGATTGGGAGGATCATGTGTTGAGGCCAACTGAAGAAAGAAAAAGTGATTAAGAACCCCCATCTCAGTCAAAAAAAGCTGGGTGGAGATGTTGCACAACTGTATACTGTAGATGATAATGAAGACTGAAGTTTGAGGACTGCAATTTGAGGCTGGCCCTGGAGGGAAAAAAAAAAGACTCTACCTGTAGGGATGGGGGGAGGCTAACGGCATGGTAGAATGCGCCTCAGCATGCTTGAGATGCTAACTTCGAATCCCAATACTACAAGGAAAAGCAAACGAGGAAACAAACTGGCACAGGTGGCTCACGCCTGTCATTCTAGCTACTCAGGAGGCTGAAGATCTGAGGATCACACTTCAAAGCCAGCCTGGGCAGGAAAAGTCCGTGAGACTCTTCATGTCTAATTAAACCACCCAGAAGTCAGAAGTGGAGCTGTGGCTCCAAGTGGTAGAGTACCAGCCTTGGTAACAAACGCTCAGGCATGGTGCTCAGGCCCTGTGTTCAAGCCCCAGGATTGCCCAAAAAAGAATAGACAAGAAAGTGGGCAGGCAGCCTACAGGGGGCCAGGGGCACTTCCCTGGTACAGCACAGCTAACTTTCAAGTCTGTGCCAAGGCCCAGGTAAGAGCTTGCAAGGCAATCGTACATTCTCTAGGTTAAACGCAGAAACGTCAATTCTCCATGTAGAAAGCATCCATCCCATTGCTGGCCTATGACTTTCCTCCCTGAAACCTCGAATCTTCTTTCTTCTCCCCAACTTTCCCATTGTAGAGAGGTGTGAGCAGGGAGGATCCTCTGGTGATATTGTGACACAATCCTGCCAAAGTAGGACCGGCAGGGAGGGAGAGGAGGAGGAGGAAGAGCATCAGAACGATCCTTCTCCACACTTCTCTGGAACAAACTTGAATTGGTTTCTTCAAGGTGGGAGTGGTGGGCTTGAGTGGGGGACCCTTTCTCTGAAGTCTGACAAGAGATCAGGCAATATTGCAGTCTCTCATGTAGCACAGGACAAGATAAGAATTCCTCACCTTGAGCACTCACAGAGCTTATTTTTTTAAAGTTCTCAAACCTTCATTATAGAAACAGTTTTGATCCTCACAGCAAGATCTGTGAGGCAGGAAGGATGGGGACTCTGATCTTTAATGAGGTAAACTGAGTCAGAAAGGAGCAATTGTAGGTCACCCAACACCAAAGCCAATGCCTGTGTGTCTTTATTCACTCACTCATCCAGCATGTATTTATTGATCACTTATTATGTGGCAGAGCCTGTGTCAAGCGAGGGTGATCTACAAGGCACTTGCACTTAACTTAGAGAACTGTATATTTGAAGAAAAGACTGATAAATCATTAACATAATAGCAACAGGTATTAGTGAATATCGTAATTTCTGATTATGTTACCATAACATGGGAAATTATGGAACAATAT
>NW_012267393.1:1929137-1955803 GCF_000151885.1 Dipodomys ordii | reverse complement strand
GAGGGAGGGAGGGAAGGCAGGCAATTTGAATGTCTCATTTAGCAAGCCAATGGCTACTGTTGGCTAATATTTTGGAGTGAATTCTTGTTAAATAACACACTATGAAGGTTCTCTCTAGTCTAAGCCTGTCAATACAAACCTGAGACCTATACTCCCAGGTTCGCTTCTGGTTTGTTGTTGTTGTTGTTTTGTGTTTTAATTTTTTGAAGTGGTTGTGGGACTTGAACTCAGGACCTGGGAGTTGTCCCTGAGCTCTTTTGCTCAAGGCTAGTGCTCTACCTCTTTGAGCTACAGCTCCACTTCTGGTTTTTGAGTAGTTCATTGGAGAGAAGTGTTTCACAGGGACTTTTCTGTCTGGGCTGACTTTGAATCATGATCCTCAGATCTCAGCCTCCTGAGTAGCTAGGATTACAGGCCTGAGCTACCAGCCCCAGGCTCAAGTTCACATCTTTATCTGTGAATTATGTGCCAAGCTACAGCATCCCTGTCATGAAGATGTCTAATAACCATTGCAACTGGACTAAGTAGCAGGAGTAGCAGGCTCAGAGACAAGACACTGGGCAGGGCAGCAGGGCCACCTAAGCCAGGATGAACAACTGAGGAGCCAGGTCTGGCAGAAGATAGAATGCTGAGGTATCTGCTTCTCCTGCACCTACAATGTGGGAAGAGATAGCCTGGCCTGGCCCTTTCCATTCATGTGAGGTGGGGGAAAAGTACCAAGGAGCTAATTGATCCATAATATTTATGAGAAACAGTAGAAATAAACTCCTCATGCAATTGGTATATAAATCATTTCAGCAATGAATAATGATACCAAGACAGGTAATTTATTTTAAATATGAGACACTTCTGAAAGCCTGGGCTTGGTGATTATGTTTAAAGTACTCTCTAAGCTGGGGTGCTGGTATTTGATGCCCAGAATCCTACTCAGGAGGCTGAGATCTGAGGATCATAGTTCAAAGGTAGCCAGGGTACAGACAAATCTGAAGGATTGTTTTTTTTTGCTGGTCCTGGGGGCTTGAACTCAGGGCCTGGGCTCTGTCCCTGACCCTCTCTGTGCACAAGGCTAGTGCTCTACCACTTGAGCCACAGTGGGAATCGAACCCAGGGCTCCATGCATGTTAGGCAAGCACTCTACCACTAAGCCATATTCCTAGCTCAGAGGGATTCTTATCTCCAGTTCATCACAGTAATAAAAGCAGGATGTGGAAGCCTTGAGTGGAAATAGCTAAGCAAGCGTGTGAGGCTCTGAGTTCAAACCTCACTACCAGCACAAGAACAAAGATACATCTACAATAGTACATCTACAATGTACTATTCTAGGCAAAAATGAGCTCCTGGACCCCAGAGGTATGCAACCTAAGATTAGTTCTCCATACAGGTTTTATATGAGGAGAAAAGCTTAGCAGATCAAGATTAGGCTGGATATATTTCAAGGACCATGGGCCAATGACAAAACCATAAGGTACGATGACGCCAGTTCCAGTGACTCACACCTGTAATCCAACCGACTCAGGAGACTGAGATCTGAGGATCAAGGTTCTAAGCCAGCCTGGGCAGGAAAAGTCTGTGAGACTGATCTCCAATGAATCACCAAACTCCACGCACCCACCCACCCAACTCTAAAACATCTCTATTGAAGAGTCATATGCATATATACACACACATGTATTAACTGAAGTATGGCTGGGTTGGGGGGAGGATTTGGACAATTTACAAAAATGAATACCAGCAAGCCAGAACTTGAGATATTAATGTTGGGATGATGAGATCTAGGATGAGGGGGCAGGCAAATGAAGAGAGGAAGGGTACACAAATGCAACCATAATAATCAATGTATATGTGTGTAAATGGAACTAGGAAAATTGAGGGGAAGGAGAGGAAGGATAAAAAGGGTGGGATTGATCAAGATGCATTGTACTCATAGACATGTTGAATTGAAACCCCCTTTGTTCAGCTACCTAAAGATAACAGTTGTTTTTTAATGTGTATGTGTGTATGTGTGTTAAATGAGTGAATGGTTGTTGAAATGATAAGACATTCCAAAATCTCCAAGGCTAAAGCTTCTGCAGCTAGGCTGCAGGTATGGCTTTTGTAGCTTAGGCTAAGACAGCTAAATCGATTCCACCAGAGCTGCAAAGCCCCACCTGGTACAAAGGAGAGGTGTGAGGGTGGGAATCGGTGATGAGACTGATTAGTCATGTCTGCCCTACCTGATCAGAAGTGGCTGCAGGAAAAATGCCTTCCTGTCAGGTATTCTTCATGCCTACATGTTGTGAAATAGACTTTTCATTGCTATCACACACACACACACACACACACACACACACACACAGAGTACAACTCACACATTACCACTTTAAGCAGTGGTTTAAAGACCGACCTCAGCTTTGGTATTCATATTCAGTCCACTGCCTCTTGAGAACCTATGGCAGGGTGTTGTCCAAATAACCTAGCACCCTTGGGGGGGATAAGAATTTGGGGGTTGGAAGAAGCTTTAGAAACAATCTGATCCAAACGAATCGCTTTGCAGGTGGAAAACCCAAGACTTAAGAGATTAAGCACTGATTCTAAAAATCAAAGAGAGCAAAAGCGGTGCAGAGAGGAATTTCATACCCTTTGCGTTTACAAGCAAAACACAAGCCAAAGGTTTTTAGGAAATGAAAGGGAAAGTTCAAGAGGAACAAAAACGAGCATTTGAGCTACCATGGTGAGATCATCCCTTACTTGGTGTGACCATTCCAATACAGTAATGATCAGTAGAACGTGGGTGGCTCACGCCTGTAATCCCAGCAACTCGGGAGGCTGAGATCTAAGGACTGTGGTTCGAAAAGACCAGAAGTGCTGCTGTGGCTCAAGTGGTAGGCCTTGAGCAAAAGAAGCTTGAGGACAATGCCCTGAGTTCAAGCCCCATGACAGGCATAAAAAAACCTCATAAAACATAAAAAAAAACCTCATCCTGGATGTTGTCATACTCGGCCAACAGAAAAGATTTCTTAGTCAATGGAGTGTCATACATGAAGAAGTTCAGATGAAACAGATATTCATTGAGATTTAGGTGACCCAGAAAGCCCTGCAAAATACTACTAATAATATGCTTTTACATAGGAAAAGAGAAAAGGATATTTTCCCCCCATATAAAACAGCTGATAGGATTTTTCCCCCTTCTAGATGGGAAAAATAATACCCTGAGAAGGAGCAAGAAGTGGGCCTGTTATAATTCCCCAAGGAATTAATCCTTGTGGGAGAATATTGATGCCAGTGACTCACGCCTGTCATCCTAGCTACCCTGGAGGCTGAGATCTGAGGATCGTGGTTCAAAGCCAGCCTGGGCTGGAAAATACATGAGACTCTTATGAGCAATTAATCATTAAAAAAAAAAGCCAAATGTGGAGCTGTGGCTCAAGTGGTAGAGCACCAGCCTGGAGTGAAAACAGCTTAAGAGACAGTGCCAAAGCCCAGAGTTCAAGTCCTAGTACCAGCACACACACACACACACACACACACACACACACACACACAGAGCCAGGGAGAAGGAGAGACTGGAATCAAGGTGTTCATTGCAGTGGGCTATTATCTAATGAGAAAGAAGATGGCTTTCAGTCCCACTGCCCTGTGCGGACAGCCATCTCTGATTCCCAGGCTGAGGGCTTTGTAAGGGGGACCCCAGGACCTCTCTATCAGCAGGTGACCTCCACTCTTTAGCCTCTCTTGATGACTCCTTGCTAGAGGACATCACGCATCTTATCTCATCTCATCTTTTATTGTTGTTCTGGTCCTGGGGCTTGAACTCAACACCTAGCTGCTGTCCCTTAGCTTTTCACTCAAGCTAATGTTCTACCACTTGAGCCACAGTTCCATTTCTGGCTATTTGATGGTTAATTAGAGATTTAAAAAAATCTCATGGACTTTCTTGCCTGGGTTGGCTTCAAACTTATAACTTATGCCCAGCTGGCAAATTATTTCCAAGGCAAAATAGGCAAGTGGTTTATGCCTGTAATCCTAGCTATTCAGAGAATCAGGGTTTGGAGCCAGTCCAGGCAGCCAAATCCTTGAGACATTTATCTCTAATTAACCAGCAGAAAAGCTGGAAGTGGAGGTGAGACTCAAGTGGTTGAGCACTAGCTTAGAAAGAAAAAGCCAAGCAAGAATACAAAGCCCTGAGCTCAAGCCCCAGTATTAACACAGAAAAAAGGAAAGGAAGAAAAAAGAAAGAAAGAAAGAAGGAAAGAAAGAAAGAAAGAAGGAAGGAAAGAAAGGAAGGAAGGAAGGAAGAAAGAAAGAAAGGAAGGAAGGAAGGAAGGAAGGAAGGAAGGAAGAAAGAAAGAAAGAAAGAAAGGAAGGAAGGAAGGAAGGAAGGAGAAAGAAAGAAAGAGAGAGAAAAAGAAAGAAAGAAAGAGAGAGGAAAGAAGGAGGGAGGGAGGGAGGAAGGATGGGAGGGAGAAGGAAGGAAAATAAGGAGAAAGAAATGGAGAAAGAGAAAGAAAAAAGAAAGAAGAGAAAGGAAGGAAGGAAAAGAATGAAAGGGAGAAAGAGAAAGGAAAGACAAAAAAGAAAAAGCAAAGCAGATAGGCAGGCAGGCAAAGTCATAACACTGAATGCAAATTCTGGCCTTGCTATTATCTTTTTATATAATCCTTATCATATAATTGGGCCTCACACACATACTTTTCAAATGATGTGAATGATGCGACCTAATCAAATGATCTCTCTTTCTAGCTCTATTCCTATATAGTCAATGGCATGGTTAAAGTCACCGCAGTCTCTCTTAGCAGGGTCAGAGACTGCCTGGTAGATCAATGACTTTGATTGAAGTTCCGTTCTCTCTCTCCCTCCCTCTCCCTCTCCCTCTCCCTCCCCCCTTCTCCATTTCCATTCTTCATGGCTAGCCCCTGCGAAGAAGCAAGCAACTGCTAGCAAACACCATCAAATTACACCTTCCTATCCCCTGATCTACACAGACAGTGTTCCGAGTGGTCCTTCTGAGATGATTACCATCCTTCAACCCCACCTCCTCTCCCCCTCCCCGCCCTGTCAACCCCGCCCCTGCCCCAGGTATGCAAGGCCCATCCTAGGCACTGTGACCTTCTGACTATGCTGAGCAATTCTTCTCTCCATGCAGCTGTGGGAATCGCCCAGGCTGCTAAGCTTCAGAGAGCAACATAAATTCCCATCAGGTCCACACTCTGCCCACCAATGTCAATGCCAATGTCCATGCCACTTTGGTCATGTAGGAACAGCCTGGGGGGGAACATCTTTGGCTCGTTCAGCCTGACTTCCAGATGCAAGCAACACCTGCCAGACTTCATTCTTCTCCCTTCCTGGCCCTGCCGTGGCTTTCACAAGGCGTTTGCCCCTGGGAGCAGAGGCTCCTGTGGGCATATAGAAATATTATCTGCATAACTTATCACTCCCCATACAGTCATCTTCCCCCAACTAATGGAGAATCAGAGAGAGTTTTTTTAAACTACCAGATGTGTGTGTGTGTGCATAAATATAGACTGCTTCCTACCCACCCAGTGAAGGAACATATTGCTTTTATGATTCTGTGTCATTCTTCAAGCTAGTTCCTTTATAAGGGTGCTTTATGTGGGCATGAATTCATTCCTCCTTCTAGACCATCTCCTGTTTCTTTTTTATATTATTTGTGTGTATATGAGTGTGGGGGGGGTGAATGTCTGTGAATGAGTGTGTGTGTATGAATGTGTGTGCTGTTCCTGGGGCTTGAACTCAGGGCTGATACTTCTAGCCCTTGAACCACAGCTCCAAGTATGGCTTTTTGCTGATTAATGAGAGAGAAAGTTATTACAGACTTTCCTACCCGTTTTCAGATCTTAGTCTCCTGATTAGCTGGGATTACCGGTGTGAGCCACCGGCAACCCAGCCTACCTTCGGTTTCTAGAATGGTTACCAGATCCATGCTCAGCCAGTCAGAAATTCCCCAGTTATAGCCATACGATATGTAGATTTCCCAAGCAACAACTTGGGGATTAGCATTGTGAAGGGATTCTCTTTCACTGAGAGGCCATAATGACAGAGAATAAGCCTTCCCTGAAGTGACTTCCCCTGTGCCACATCGTGAGAGCTGATGAAGCCAATAGAGGGGAACAGAGAACGGAGAAGCTAACATTCTTGATGACACTATTTTTTAAAAGTGGTCTTTAAGTCGTTGTACAAAGAAATTTATATCCTGATGGGCTTTTTGTTGTTGTTGTTGCCAGTCCTGGGGCTTGAACTCAGGGCCTGGGCACTCTCCCTGAGCTTTTCACTCAAGGCTAGCACTCTACAAGTTTGGGCCACAGCTCTACTTCCAGTTTTGGGTGGTTAATTGGAAATAAGAGTCTCACAGCTTTTCCTGCCCAGGCTGACTTTGAACTGCAAACCTCAGATCTCAGCTTCCTGAGTGGCTAGGATGACAGGCATGAGCCACCTTCAAATAGCCACCAGAAGTGGAGGTGTGGTTCAAGTGGTAAAGTGCCGACCGTGAGAAATATAAAGTCCAGTGAGTATGCAGGCCATCAGTTCCAGCGGGAGTACTGGCACAAATTAAAAGAAAATAAAGAAAAGGAAGAAAAAAAGAAGATAGAAAGGAAGGGAAGAGAAGGAAAAGAAGAAGGGGAAGGAGGAAAAAAGAGAAGAGAATTGAGGAGAGAAGAGAATTGAGGAGAAGAGAGAAGATGTGTATGCCAAGCACATGTTGTAATCCTAACTCCTCAGGAGGCTGAGGTCTGAGGATCCTGAATGGAAGCCAGCCTGGGCAGTCCATGAGACTCTTATCTTCAAATAACCACCAAAAGTGGTGGTATGGCTCAAGTAGTAGAGCAATAGCCTTGGGTGACAAAGGTCTGAATTCAAACTCCAGTCCATGCGTGTATGCACAGGCACACACAACACACACACACACACACACACACACACACGCACACACACACACGTGCGCGCGCACACACACACAGGTTGATGTGGCTGTTGGCAGGAGGCCTCCATCACTCAGCTCCAGGGCCTCTCTGCAGAACTGCTTGAGCATCCTTACAACATGGCGCCTGGATTTCCTCAGAGGAGGACAAGACACCCTAGGCCATAGCATGAGTTCTTTTATGGTTTAAAGGCAGTCATCCTATAGTTTAAGGAGGAATGATTAGCATCTCCACACCTCACCTTGAAGGAAAGGGTTTCTAGACAATTGTCCATTGCAATGCATAGTTTCTCTTCTGAGCCACAGCAATCTCATTTCCCTACAGAATCCTCACCTGTTTTTTGTCAGACATGGGGCTTGAACTCAGGGCCCAGGTGCTATCCTTGAGCTCCTTTTGCTCAAGGCTAGTGCTCTACCAGTTGACCCACAGCTTCACTTATGGTTTTCTGGAGATTCATTGGAGATAAGACTCTTATGGACTTTCTTGGTGGGGCTAGTTTTGAACTCTGATCCTCATATCTCAGCCTCCTCATTAGTTAGGATTACAGGTGTGAGTCACCAAGGCCCGGCTTCCTCACCCTGCTTATTAGGAGTTTGTTTTGATCTCCTTGTGTGCTACAAATTGGGGAATAACTGACCTTGTTTTACTCTGCTCCTCGGAAACAAAGACTTATAGCCCACGTCCATGAACAGTAAAATATTTCACTGCAAATATTTTACACACTACCATCATCTCTAAATTTTCCTGATCTCCTTTCTAACTTTTTTTTCTTGCCTTGTTTTTTCCCCATTTATTTTACGGTGCTCTCTAAGCTTTGCATTTTAATGAGCTGCTTTAAATCCTTTTCAGGACAAGGCAAGATATAAATAAATAAGTAAAGCATACGAATATACACATATGTACCTAAAATAGCTCTCTTGATTTACAACCACGGATCCGGTGTGTCAGAGCCCCAAATCATGTGAGCAAATTCAGGTCATTGTATCTGACAGATGCTGTGATAAGGAGACTATCAGCAGAATCTTCCAGAATCCATTTCCTATTCATGTTGCATGCCAAGCCCTAACTCAACCATCCTTCACCTTCACAACAGCCCCCAGAGGTAGGTAGGCACTGTCATGGTCCCTATGTTACCAATTAGGCTTAAAGGGGTGATACAACTTTTCCCAAGATCACATTTGAAAGCCAAGCACTGATGGTTCACACCTGTAATCCTAGTTACTAAGGAGGCTGAGATCTGAGGATCACAGTTCAAAGCCAGCCTAAGCAGGAAAATCCCTGACACTCTTATCTTTTAATGAACCACCAGAAAACTGTGACTCAAAGTGGAACTGTGATTCAAAGTAGTAGAGTGCTACCCTTGAGCAAAAAAGCTCAGGGACATGACCCAGGCCCTGAGTTCAAGCCCCATGACTGACCAAAAAAAAAAAAAAGATCACATTTGTAGAAAGTAGCAGAGCCACAACATAAACACAAGATGGTTGATTGCTGGAGTTGAAGTTCTATAATGTTTTGGGGTATATTGTAAGATGTTCTTAATAAGAAGATCAAAACTCCACGGCGATAAACCATAAATCATCAAGTAGTTGCTTACCATTCTTGGGTCAACTCCAGCTTTGCTGTGGGTGGTGTGCAGTTCCCCAGAAAAGGAGAAGAAAATACACCATAGAGGATTCCACAGTGCAAGCAAGAAGCTATGGCTGGCATATGTGAAGCATGGAGAGCAGAATTTCCATGACTTGAGACAAACAGGACACAGGAGACATATTACAGGTGCTCAAAGAACCCCAAACTTCATTCCCTAAGAAGGTTCTAGGGGGTGATGAGATTTGAGCTGCACCTTGAGAGACAGACTACAACTGGGTATAAAGAGAATATATATAAAGAGAATACTAAAACCAGGCACCAGTGGCTCACTCCTATAATCCTAGCTACTCAGGAGCTAAGATCAAAGGATCAAGGTTCAAAACCAGCCTGAGCAGGAAAGCCTATGAGACTCTTATCTCCAATAAACGACTAAATAAAAAAAAGCCAGAAGTGGAGCTCAAGTGATAGAGCACTAGCCTTGCCCCCAAAAGCTTTAGAACAGCACCATGGCCCTAAGTTTAAACCCCAGGATTGGTACAAAAGAAGGAAGAGGAGAAGGAGAAAGAGAAGATTCTAGTAGACTGGAAGGAAATACAAAGTTGACATTTTCCAGGTATCCGCACTGTATAATTGGCCCTTCAAAAACTTAGATTAGCCAGCTAAGACTCAGCAGGAAGCAGGCGGTCAGTCACTGCAATCGCACATGTGTAGACCCTGGAAGAGAAAAGCAGAGATGCTATACCCCAGACTCTCAGAAAAGAGAAAACTCAGAAAGAACCTGGAATCTACCCATCCCTCATCTCTGTAGCAACAAGATGAATGAAAAACCAGGAAAAGGTGTGTGTGTGGGACTCTGACCCATTCACCACTGCTTCGTTGAGGGCAGAGAAGGTAGGAATCCTGAGATCTGGATATTCATCCATTAAATGGAGCTAAATGTCTTTTCCCCCCTAGGGAGATCAAATTAGATAATCCACTTAGAAAGCATTCTAGCCTATAAAACAGAATAATAGGGGCTGGGAAGGTGGCTCAGTGGTAGAGCGCTTGCCTTGTATGCATGAGGCCCTGGGTTCAATTCCCCAGCACCACATAAGCAAAAAGAAAAAAAACCGCCGGAAGTGGCACTGTGGCTCAAGTAGTAGAGCGCTAGCCTTGAGCTGAAGAGCTGAGGGACAGCGCCCAGGCCCAGAGTTCAGGCCCCACGACCGGACCCAAAAAAAAAAAAAACACAGAATAATATGAACATTCCCAGGACTGGACAACCTCTTTCTATACAAGTGTGTGCGTTCTATTTGGGAACAACCTAAATTAAGCTAAAAGCTGTTTTTTGATCCTTGCACTGATCTTTTTTTTAATTGTGTCTATATGCATGTGTGTGTGCATGTACACACACACATACACACACACACACGCACCACATACATGCATGCGCATACTGGAATTATGCCAGAACTCAGGGCCTGGACACTGTCCCTTAGCTTTTAATTTTTTTCACAATGATGGTGCTCAACCACTTGAGGCACTGCTCTACTTCTAGCTTTCTGTTGGTTAATTGGAGATGAGTCTCACAGACTTTCCTACCTGGGCTGGCTACAAAACACTCTCTTCAGATCTCAGCCTCTTGAGTAGCTGGGATTATAGGTGTGAGCCACCAGTTCCCAGTTTTGCACTGACTCTGGTTTTATCTGGTATTTACAGCCAATAATTACCACCATTGCCCTTCTCCCAACCAAAGTTCTAGACTATTCAAAACAATCCATTGCCAGCTGCCAGCGGCTCACAACTGTCACCCCAGCTATTCAAGAGACTGAGTAGTGGTAGGATTGTGGTTCAAAGTCAGGCCAAGCAGGAAAGCCTCTGAGATTCTCATCTCCAATGAACTAGCAAGAAAAAAAGGCAGAAATTGAGCCGTGGCTTAAGTGGTAGAGTGCCAGCCTTGAGCAAAAAAAAAAAAAAAAAGCTCAGACACTGCATCCAGGCCAAGAGTTCAAACCCCAGGTCTGTTCACATATGTGTACGTGTGCACACACACACACACACACACACACACATCCATCTCCTTATGAGGCTCTTCAGAGTTTCACACAAAAACAGCACACCACCTTCTGTCTGACGCTCTCTAGACTTTTCCATATGATGACCAGTAAGAAACACAAGTTCTAAATGTAGTTGTACCCAGAAGCTGGTTGATCTCAGGACAATTTGCCATCCTCCTACCATCCATGCTTCTGAACTACCTTACTTTCCTTCTGCAGCCAATCTAATTCTTGCTGGCTTGCTCAACATTCAGCCCACATCCTTGAATAAATGACTGCACACTCCCCGCAAGTATACCACCCCCCCCCACATATCCATCCAATTAAGTACTGAAGACACTAGAGCCGTGTTCCCCAGTGGTGTGCAAGACAAGAAGAACATCACTTATTTCCTACTTGGGTCTTATTTATCTCCTGGACCTGAATCCAAGCCAACAACAATAGCAAAAGAAACAGAAGAGGAAATGTGTCCGTGTTTATACTTTATGCTTATATTTCAATGTGTCTGTGTTTATATTTTCGACCTCTAAAAGAAGTGTGCTTCCCAACTCTAAAAGAAGGTGCTTGTTACATAGTCAATGAATTAACTCAGCGGATGAACAGATGATAGACTGCCCTGGACAGAGAAGACTGGGGAAGGGGGTGGAAGAACATATAATTAGCAATTAACAAGAGAATGAGAGCTGGAAGAATGCCCCCAAGAAAAAGCAAAACAAAACAGGGGTGTCTCCCAGATTTCTCTCTCCTATTCACCCCTTCTCTTTCACCTCCAGCTGTGCTTGGTCTGTTTGGTTCCCAGACCCCAGGAAACACCCCCTACTCCCCCTACCTACTACCCAGCTAAACTGTATTAGCAGGTACATTCAAGAGTCAGCCCTTGAGTATGGCTTGCTTTCATTTGTCTGCTGGACCCATGACAGGATACAAGACTGGTCAGCCGTCATTTCACCACCATTGAAACATTTAAAGTTCTATAAAGGATGTGGCACAAACCATCCCGATCAGAATTGTTCATGGGGAAAAAGGATCTCTGTTTCAGAGAAGCCTAAGTTTCGGAGTATAAATGGGAAGAGGTGGAGTTGAAGAAGTTGTGGCGAACAGAGCAGGGGTCAGTCTTGACTGGATGAGGGAAAAACTCACTGGACTGTGGGAAAAACTAGGAAGTTCTGGTGAGATTTTTAGACTTGATTTTTAAACTATTTTTTTTCTTTTCTCTTTTGGCACTGGGGATCGAACCCAGGACATTGGACTTGCTAGGAAAGCATTTTGCCACTGAGTTACATCCTAGCCATTGGGGGAGAGAGGTGCAAGAGATTTATCTGTCCTTCACAGATTGTCTGTGCCAGTACAGAACTCATAGCCTGGGTGCTGTCCTTTAGTTTTTTCTACTCAAAGCTAACACGCTACTGCATGAGCCACAGCTCCACCCCTGACTTTTGGGTGGCTGATTGGACATAAGAATCTTCTTAGACTTTCCTACCCTGGCTGGTTTCAAAGCTTGGTCTTCAGATTTCAGCCTCACAGGAACTAGGATTACAGGCATGAGCTACTGGCGTCTGACTCCTGAAACTCTTCAAAGAGAGGGTATTTGTTAAAGGGTGTGATCAAGAACCAAGGTTCCAGATGAAGCTCTTCTATATTGCAGTCCTAGGGCTTGACCTTAGGGCCTGGGCACTGTCCCCATGCTAGTTTTGCTCATGGTTAGTGCTCTACCACTTTGAGTCACAGCTCCCCTTCTTGTTTTCTGGTTGTTATTTGGTGATAAGAGTCTCACAGAATTTCCTTCCCAGGATCCTGGCTTTGAACCAGGATTCTCAAATCTCAGCCTCTTGAGTAGCAAGGATTACAGGTGTGAGCCACCAGTGCCTGGCAAAGCCCTATATGTTGGTGGTCCTAATTTTCAATGTCTATCCAGAGAGAGGAAAGGAGGGTAGTTTGTGTGGCTTCTATCTAGGCCCAACTGTAAGGACTCAACAGTGAATCTCTGGAACCCCCTATAGAAGAATTCTGAGACTCTGTCTGGGGTTCCAGAGCAGAGCTCTGCTATCAGCTAGTCATGTCTGCCATGGATCATAGAGGAGGTAGGTTAGGCCAGGCATTACCATGGATGGCTGATCAGAGGCAAAGACAGCTCTGCAAGCACTCTTCTGCCATTAACGCCTTTCCACACACACACACACACACACACACACACACACACACACACACTATGCTTTTCTTCTTCCCAGAACCCCCACCCCTCTTCCCTAGATCCTGTCATTCCTGGAGTCAGAGCTTAGAATTCTCCCACTGTAGAGTGGAAACGATCCACGAGGAGCCTGCAGCCTGGTCTTTCATGTTTCTACCAGCTGCCAATTGGAAATCCAACTCCTGCTCACTCCCTACCCACCTGGTCAGTGCTGGACAAACAGACAAGCATGAGGAACCTTCTCAATGAGCTGAGTGAGGAAGCCACTTCATGCCGAATGACCCCATTGCTAGCTCTGCTGACAACTCTGCCCTCCCCACCGTCCCCTCCCACCCCTCTATTCTGAACTGGTTGGGCTGTGTGAGGCTGGAATGTCTCAAAATAGAACCTGGCTTCAGGTTTTCCAGGGGGAGGGGCAACTACCTCAGCAATCCCATAAGTAAGTCACCAAGGGAGAGTGACTTTCTCCAGGGCATCCTTTGCCTCTAGCAAATCACAGCTGTGCAGAGAGAAAGTAGGATAAGGAGGGGAGTTCACCTGCTGAGGAGTACAGGAAAAAAGGAAAGGATGAAGGCCATACTGTGGCCTCTTCTCTCACCTCTCAGTCTCCTCCTCCACCACAGGACTTTTGCACCTGCTGTCCTTTCCCACTTGATACGCGGTGTACACCCTCCATATGGCTAACTGGTGCCAATGGCTCATGCCTGTCATCGTCCTAGCTACTCAGGAGGCTGAGGTCTGAGGATTACAGCTTAAAGCTGGCCCCAGGCAGGAAAGTTCATGAGACTCTTATCTCCAATGAACTACCAGGAAACCGGAAGTGGTGTTGTGGCTCAAGTGGTAGAGGCACTTGATTTGAGCAAAAGAGTTCAGAGACAGTGCCCAGGCCCTGAGTTCAAGCCCCACAACCAACCAGAAAAGTTAACCCATGGATCACCTCTTCCAGGAAGCCATCTGAACCTGAGTAAGGGCTTTTTAATCTATACTTTACCCATCATACCATTATTGGCACTAAGGTTTGAATGATCTTTTTACTCCACCGCTTCTCGCTCATAAATCACCTATGGGGTGTTGAATGACTTGCTGTCTCTGTCTCAACACAGCTATGTCACTTGTAAATACCACAATTCCCCAAGGGAGTGCTCTCATTTTACAAGTGGCGAAATTGGCTTGTTTGAGGTTCAAGGGCTTGCCCAAGGTCACTCAGGACATCAATGCAGCAAGCAGCAAAGGAGGGGGTGTGTTTAGAACTCAGATTCCTATGACCACTTTTGCCACATTCACTGTACAGGCTCAGCTCTGCAGGCCAGACATGCCATCTAACCATGCTCTGGTGCCTCTTACACTGTTTGACCCGACAGTAAGTATTGATCAGCCTCTAAGGGCTGTCTGAAAAACCTTCTGAGTCAAGGTAGAAAAAGAAGGAACAGTGTTACTATATTTTTAGAAAGACAAATGTGCAAAGGGCCAGTTCCCAACCTCCCTGCCTCCCTCCCTCCCTTTCTTCCTTCCTTCCTTCCTTCCCTCCTTATCTCCTTCCCTCCTTCCTCATTCCCTCCCCCTCTTCCTCTTCCTCTCTCTCTCTCTCTCTGTTTCTCTCTCTCTCTCTCTCACACACACACACATTCTTTCTTGTCCTGGGGCTTGAACTCAAAGCCTGGGCACTGTCCCTGAGCTTTTATATGCTAGCACTCTACCACCTGAGCCGCAGCTCCACTTCTGGTTTTTCTGGTGGTTCCCTGGAGATAAGAATCTCACAATCTTTCCTACCCAGGCTGGCTTCAAACCACAATCCTCAGACTTCAGCCTCCTGGGTAGCTAGGATGACATGTGTGATCACAGGTGCCCAGCCACCTCTTCTTCTATTATTATTATTATCTTGAAGTAGTTGCACAAGGAAGTTTCATTCATTCACTGATGCACAAGGCATCAGTGGAGTCAACCCTTCCATCCTTCTCCCCCATTTCTTCCCACCCCAACCCTCCCCTCAAGTTACCTGGTCGAGTATGGATAATTGAATTAAAAAACATTCCACTTGACTCCAAGGGATCTAAACTGCTGTGATTCAGCACCAGAGAATAATTAAGTCTTACAATAGCTGCATTGGAAGGAAGCTCAGAGAGGGGTGGAGTAACTTGCTAGAATCACACAGCAAATGGACAGAACAGCATCTTGTACCAGCCTTCCCCAGGTTGTGTTCAGGCTGGAGGAGGGCAGGATGGAAGCTGAATGCGTTATCCTGAGAGGGAGGGTCAGAACTCCAACAGGGCTCTGCAGGGAGGGGAGGTGCTTGAGTGTCTGTGGAGAAGGAGGAGGGGGGGGGAAATCTTCCTTTCTTCCCCTCCTGTCTGGGAGATGAGAATAGAGAAAACAGATATGAAGAGATTAGAAACCCCATAAATTCATGTCTGGCTTGCAGCTTCTCCCACAAAGAAGTACAGTAACAAAGAATGGATTCCCCCATCCAGAGAGAGAGAGAGACAGAGAGAGAGATATATACACAGAGAGATACAGAGAGAGAGTGGGAGGCAGGATTGATAGGTAGATAGAGACAGAGAGATGTAGAGTGAGAGACAGAGAGAGACAGTGAATGAGAGAGAGATCGATAGAGAGATACAGTGATAGAAAAAGCCGGCTACCGGTGGCTCACACCTGTCATCCTAACTACTCATGAGGCTGAGATCTGAAGATCGCAGTTCAAATCCAACCCAAGCAGGAAAGTTCGTGAGACTCTTATCTCCAATTAACCGCTCAGAAAACTGGAAGTCATGCTGTGTCTCAGGTGGTAGAGCACTAGCCTTGAGCTAAAGAGCTCAGAGACAGGGCCCAGGCCCAGAGTTCAAGCCCCATAACCAACAAAAAAGAGAGAGAGAGAGAGAGAGACAGAGTGAGAGGCAGAGAAAGACAAAGTGAGAAAGAGAGAGAGTGATAGACAGATAGAAATACAGTGAGAGACAGAGAGAGTGAGAGAGAGATAAACAGCGATTGAGAGACAGAAAGAAAGAGAGAGAGAAAGAAAGAAAGAAAGAAAGAAAGAAAGAAAGAAAGAAAGAAAGAAAGAAAGAAAGAAAGAAAGAAAGAAAGAAAGAAAGAAAAAGAAAGAAAGAAAGAAAGAAAGAAAGGAAATAGAGCTGAGTTCAGGCTTTGCAATTCCAGGCAGTGAAAGGAAGATAAACTAAACACTGGAAGGCCAGTGGAACACTGCACAGCTGGGAAGAGAGGAGGAGAAGGAAGACAATACCATCTTCCCAATGGCTTCCCCAAAGTTGGACCTGTTGGAGGGAGAATTGGAACCATGGAGGCAGATTGATATGAGTAGAGAATCAATATGGCACATGGGACTAGAGCAGGTAACCTCAGTGGTGCTTGGGAATTTGGGGCACCCCACAGGGTACACCCCAGAGAAGATCTGCACAGCTGGGGAATGGGGAGATGATGACCAGGGGGTACTCAATTCTATTCCCCAACTGGTCAAGGTTATTGAGCATAGAACCTGACGTTTAGTTTCTCAGCTTTTGGTTTTGAGCATGGCACCCCATCATTGAACACACCAGCCCCCCACCCCATGCTGAAAATGAAGCAGAGGTCAGAAAGCAATGACCTTCTCCCAGGTGGTGTTAGAATGAAATAAACCAGTGTCCTATGCAGAACTTAGTAGCTGTGCTGGGCTAAGTACTCAAGAGACATGTATTAAGCACCCATAGAGAAGACACAACCTTGAACTATGAATGGATGATCACATAGAAGGCAGGTTCCCAAGTCATAAGAATTAATAAATATAATTAGAATAATTATAATTAGAATAATAAAAATTAATAAATATAAGCTGGGCATTGGTGGCTCACACCTGTCATCCTTGCTACTCAGGAGGCTGAGCTCTGAGGATCGCAGTTCAAAGCCAGCCTGGGCAGGAAAAT
Organism: Dipodomys ordii; assembly: GCF_000151885.1. Lineage (NCBI taxonomy): Eukaryota > Metazoa > Chordata > Mammalia > Rodentia > Heteromyidae > Dipodomys > Dipodomys ordii. The sequence continues at coordinate 1,939,158 of NW_012267393.1, read as the reverse complement.
CCGTGAGACTCTTTATCTCCAATTAACTACCAAAAAGCCAAAAGAAATGGCACTGTGGCTCCAGGGGTAAACCACTAGCCTTGATCAAAAGAGTTCAGAGACAGCACCCAGGCCCTGAGTTTAAGCCCAACGACAAAAACAGCAACAAAGGTGAATGGCGGGTATAGGGAGACGCTCTCTCCATTTCCTGTGCAGTGCCTTGCAGGGAGTATCAATACCTCTATCTAAATGAGTCATCCAAGTAAATAAATTATCCAAATAAAGAGGAGGCTCATCACCGACCGTCCTGGTGATTAGAGGCCATGAGGAACAGTAACATCAGCCATCCCCATCCAACTCCCTTTGCAGGTGCTGGAAGTAAGATAAAGAATCATTTTCTCAGGCTGGGCATGTGGCTTGTGGTAGAGCGCTTGCCTAGCATGCATGAAGCCCTGGGTTCGATTCCTCAGTACCACATACTACAGAAAAAGCCGGAAGTGGCGCTGTGGCTCAGGTGGTAAAGCACTCGCCTTGAGTAAAAGTAGCTCAGGGACAGTGCCCAAGACTCCAGGAATGGCAAAAATCAATCAATCAATCAATCAATTAAAAAATCTCTGTCTTTCTCTCACTACATGAGCCAACAACCCTGCGAACAGACTAGAATCACAAATGGACATCATTTCCACGGTGGCGAAGTGCAGAGGAGACCGTGATGGGGAGCATTAGCTCGAGATCTCTGGAGACAGCACAGGGCAGCCTGGAGGTGGACATGCCGATGCGCAGAGAGGAAGCAGACAGGGAAATGGGGGTCAGATGATGGCACTGAACCATTGCAGGAAGGTTGGGGGGACATGGAGGAGGTTCAGCGCTAGAATCACATGAGGATGATTCCAGAAGCTGGTCTTCATGCCCTGGGCTGCTTTGGGGGGTGGTGGTGAGGGGAAGGAAGGGGTTGGGGTATCTCCTCAGTTTCTGCTGGTAACCTGGATGGGGGTGTGATGTGTCCCAGAAGGGGAAGCTGGGGAGAGCAGGGGGAGAGGCTAGAGAAGGTTCTGGGTTAGGTTGGAGACATTCCTTTGGTATGTCCACCGGTGCTGTGAAGTGTGCAGCTGTCTTCCGGGGGTGAGGGATAAATGGCAGGAGTCAGCAGCTCAAGGAGAGTGTGCAGCATGTGTGAGAACTCAGACATCAGAGAGGCGACATTCCTGAGCCAGTATGGCAGCTGCATGGATGTCCTCCTCCTCCCCCTCCTCCTCTCCTTCCCCCCTCTCCCTTCCTTCTCCTCCTTCTCCCCCTCCTCCTCCACCACCATCACCTTCTCTACCTCTCCTCCTCCTCTTCTTCTTCTTTCTCTTCCTCCTCCTTCTTCTCTTTCTTCATCCCCTCCTCCATTTCCTCTTTTTCTTCCTCTTCCTCCTCTACCTTCTCTTCTTCCTCTTCCCCCTCCTCCTCCTCTCCCCCCCTCCTCCTCTTCCTCCTCTTCTTCTTTTTCTCCTCCTCCTCCTTCTTCTTCTTCCTCTTCTTCTTTTCCTCCTACTCTTCCTCCTCCTCCTGCTCATCCTCCTCTTCTTTTTCTCCACCTTCTCCTTTTCTCCTCCCCCTCTTCCTCTCCTCTCCTTCCTCTTCCTCTTCTTCTTCCTTCTTCTCCTCCTCTTCTTCCTCCCTTCCTCCTCCTTCTTTTTCTCCTCCTCTCTTCCTTCATTTTTCCTTCTTTGCTCTCTCCTCCCCCTCCTCCTCCTCCTCCTCCTCCACCTCCTCCTTTTCCTCCTCTTCTTCCTCTTTTGATATACTGATAATGGAGCTTGAACTCTGGCCCAAGAATGCTGTCCCTTAGTTTTTTTACTCAAGGCTGAAACTCTGTAACTTGAGCCATAGCACCACTTCCACCTTTTTGCTGATTAATTGGTAATAAGAGTCTCCAAGACTTTTTTTGGTCGGGCTGGCTTTGAGTCAGAATCCTAAGGTCTCGGCCTACTGAAGAACTAGGATTACAGGCATGAGCCACCAGTTTCCCCACCGGATTTATTCTATTTGTTCCTTCTTACCATCTGAGAATTGGCCATTGTCACATGACCCAACATGGCTGCTGGAGCTCCAGCCATCAAATCCATTCACACAGAATGCCTACAGGCGTGTCTTCTCTGCCATTACTTTGCTTTAAGACTTTACAACCCCCTTTCTGGACCTGTCACAGTTCTACCTGTCCAGTTGCTTGCTACTTGACCACATCTGACCATCAGAATGGAGGTCGGACAGTTTCCTTGAAGCAAGGAACGCCACGTGCTGGCCTGATGGCAAAATGACCTTTAAACACGCTGCAATCTGATTGGTGCCCTGGAGCAGAGCTCACCAAGCGGCTCTGAGGGTAATTGCTTTTTGCCTGTGCCTTGCAAAGGGCTGACTCAGATACAATGCTGCTCTCACTTGCAAGTTTAATTTAGCTCCTTTAGCTCCATTAAAGTCCCTGGGAACCCTCCTTTTGCTGGTGCCAAACACATCTCCAGACCAGGCATTTCTGGCTGGATTTAAACATGCCCTTCAGCTTAGGATTCTGCAAGGCTCCTGGGGATAGTTGGAGGTGTGAGGCAAAGGCCTCTCACCCTTCCTTGGGGTCCTTTCTCTGGAAGCAAGTAGGGAAGCTCAAATAGCCACCAGTGTCAGCCAGGCCTTGTCCAATAAATGCACAGGTAAATATTTGTGTGGCCAGGGAGCTGTTTATGCAGTGAGTTGGGGCTTCAAAGTAAACACGACCACTTTTTAATTCACATCCTACCTGTTTTGAATGCACACTTCTCCATCATTCTACGCAGACTCTCTCAGGATTACTGCGACCATCCCTATTTCCAGACCCCTAAAGTGTCTCTTCTCTCTCTTCCTCTCTCTCTCCTCTCCTTCATTCCCTCTGTGATACAGAAAAAAAACCTATGTCACTATTGCATATCACCAGAAGAAATCAGTTTAAACAAAATATAATGGCTAGGCACTGGTGGCTCACACCTGTAATCCTAGCTACTCAGGAGGCTGAGATCTGAGGATCATGGTACAAAGCCAGCCCAGGCAGGAAAAGCTGAGAGACTCTTATCTCCAATGAACTACCAGAAAAGCAGAAGTAGAGCTGTGGCTCAGAGTGGTAGAGTGCTAGCCTTGGGAAGAAAAGCTTAGAGACAGTATCCAGGCCCTGAGTTCAAGCCCCATGGCTGGCAACTAATAATAATATATTTAGTTTCATTTTAATTTAAAGATCAGAGAATCTCTTCAAATTAGATGGGCTTTGGTTTGTTTGATTGTTTTTACCAGTCCTGGAACTTGAACACAGGGCCTGGAAACTGTCCCTGAGAGTCTTTTGCTCAAGGCTAACACTCTACCACCTTGAGTCACAGCCCTACTTCTGGCTTTGTGTGTATGTGGTACTGAGGAATCGAACCCAGGGCCTTGTGCATGCTAGGCCAGCACTCTACCACTGAGCCACATTCCCAGCCCACTTTAGATGTTTTCATGAGGACATATTAAGAGCCATGAAATGAGGTAGATGCCCTCAAGGTCGTGTGAGGAGAGTATAAACCACAGGGAATTCTTGAGACCTTGTTCTGCTACTCCATACAGGGTCAGCTTATACACAAAGACGTGAAAAGGCTTATCGCCTGTCCCTTAGCATGTGACAGCTCCAATTCTCCTCACTGCTTTCAGAAACACAGCCAGTGACATGACAACTCCACAAAGGAACACGAATTCCAGGGGAAGTGGCTTTCAACCTTGCCTCCATGATGTGGAAGTTCAGCGACACTGGGGGAGGGCGTCTGCTACGTTGAGTCTTAGGTTTCCTCATCACCAGCATTTTGACACACGGACAATAACCTTCCTCAGAAGGCTGTCCTGAGATTTAAGCAAATGAATATTGGGAGAAATGATACTAACGATAGCATAAGGATAAAACCATAATATGCTTTGGATGTGGTTGCAGGCATAGCTCTTAGCAGCTTACAATGCCCTCATCTGTGAAAACAATTAAAATATCTTTCCCAAATGATCTCATACTCTCCTTTTGAATTCACCAGTGAGGGAGACTTCACTAACTTCCAGGCTTTTACCCCCTCACCAGTTAATACTGATTCATTCATAAGTCCTGCACATCTTGGCCCAAATAGTCTCTCAACAATCATATGAAAGAGCCAGGCACTGGTGGCTCATGCCTGTAATCCTAGCTATTCCGGAGGCCAAGATCTGAGGATTGAAATTCAAAGCCTCCTAGGCAGGGAAGTCTGTGAGATTTCCCTCCCAATGAACCACCAGAAAAATGGAAGCACTAGCCTTGAGCAAAAAAGCTCAAGGACATCGCCCAGGCCCTGAGTTCAAGCCCCACAACTGACAAAAGCAAAAAAAAAAAAAAAAGAATCATGAAAGAAACGATGGAGATGTAGCTCAGTGGTAGAGCACTTGCTTCAATAAGTTCAAGGCCCTGGGTTCCATTTCCAGCAACACACACACACACACACACACACACACAGAATATCATAGATATGAATCTTATGAAGAGGTAACCATCATTCAGTAAGTTTGTTATTGTTAGGAAGAAAAATGGTTAACACTGAGTATATAGATCAGCAGTAAAAATGGTTGTTTTTTTTTGGGGGGGTCCGGTTGTGGGACTTGAACTCTGGGCCTGGGCGCTGTCCCTCAGCTCTTCAGCTCAAGGTTAGCGCTCTACCACTTGAGCCACAGCGTCACTTCCGGCTTTTTTCTTTTTGCTTATGTGGTGCTGAGGAATCGAACCCAGGGCCTCAGGCATGCAAGGCAAGCGCTCTACCTCTGAGCCACCTTCCCAGCCCCTGGTTGTTATTTTTATATAATGTGTGAGTTTGAACTTCAAAGTAAACACAACAGTATATATTGCTTGTCAGCAAAGTGGAGAGTGGAAAAGGAATAGATGAGACTCGATTCTTCACAGGCTAGGACTGTTTATTCCTGCGAGGGGCACAGACCTTCCCGTGGGTATGGAGGTTGTGTGAGGAGGTGGCCTTGGAGCTGGGTTTTTATGGGGTCTGACCAAGGAGGCAGAGGTTAATGCAAGAACCACTAGGGCTAGGGAGGTGGGGGGGGGTTGACTGGGCCCACCATGGGATGTTTACAGCTGGGCTTAGGTGAATTACCTTGCCTGCGTGTCAAACATGTCCACACATACCTGGGGTTTTGCCTGGCATCTGTGTGCACTGGGAACAATAGGGTAGGGGGGGAAGAAATCCTTCATTGCTATTATAATTATATATTATTAATTGATTATATATTACTGCATATACTCTATATACAGTATACATATAGTATTCTGCTTATAGCATATATATAGTATACATATACTGTATATAGTGTATATGTTGTACATAGACTATATAGTATATTAATATATACCATTATACTATATAATGTATTATATAATAATAGATAGTATAATATACTGTACATATTATACATACTATACCATATGTAATATAGTATAATAGCATATTATACTATATGTAATACTCCATGTACCATATATACTATATATTATACATACTATATATTATGTTAGTATACTATATGTAATATTAAGCTATTAGCATCTATATACGATATATCTATATACTGTATATATACTATATACTATAGTACATACAAGATGTACTATGTATTTTGCATAAATACTATATAGTATATTATATATATTATGTGTATCACATATAGTATATCTTACATATGATATATATTGTATATATCATATATAGTCTTTATCTTAGGTATATACTTCTAAGTATATACTTATAAATACATATTAGATATAAGTGTGTATTATCTATACACTACATACTATACTGTATACTGTGAATACACTAATATATAGGCTACATTATATAAATTACATGTTATGTATAATTATGTAATTATATTATACATTATATATATTACCCATTGTATATTAATAATGCCAAATGGACACAGGTAACTCCCATTGTCCAGAATGCTTCATGTAAGGTTCATGACAGGGATTGGAGGCCTGGCTCAGTTGGTAGAGCTGTAGCCAATGAGCCAAAGCATCAGGGACCGAGTCCAAGTCCTGGTCTCAAAGAAAAGTTTCATGGCGACCCAGTGAGATAGGCATTGTTAATTCCCACTTCATTTTTAAATTTTTACAAAATGACCCTTTAGTCGCTGTACACAAGGGTTTCAAGTCCACATGTCAGTGGTGCGCCCAGGGCACCGCCCCTTCCATTGCTCTCCCCGTCTCTGTTCTGATAGATAGAGTCCATGCTGTAACTTGCCCAATCCCTACACCTTGTATGTGGGGGCCCCTTGTACATCAACAAGGCAGTCTGAACCCGGGACACACGCCTCCAGCACCAGGTTGTCTCCACAGGCAGCAACCAAGAGCCCAGTCATGAGCATCCTTCACCCCACCATAACCTGGTCCTCAACAAATCGTTTCCAGAGTGAAGTGCCCACAGCCAGAACCTGGAGCATCTTTATATCTCAGCACCTGCTACCATTGTCACTGAGCTGCCAGGACTCCGGCTGAAATCACGGAGGACGTTTGGATTTCAGATTCTGCTGCACAAGGTTGCAGGGGACCGAGGCCGCTTCGTTAGCATGTCAACAGAAGAACAGTGTAGAACAATATTTTAATGCAAATGCAATGGGCTGGAACAGCATTATTTTTCTCCAGGAGCCTTAACTAGGTTAGCATGACCTCTGCAGGGACCAGAATTCTAACAACACACTTAGAATAGAAAGGTTTATGGCGATTCCTATGCAAATCAGCCACGTTTTACTGGAACGATCATGTTCAGCACCGAGGCCATTCGCCAGCTTCAGCCAGGCCATTATAGGGCCAGGTGACCTTGAGAGGAACTGGAGAGGTCATAGGAAAGCCTTGGCATCCTAACGGTAATAGGAGAAAGAGGGTATAAGTGGTGGGACCCTGAAGAAAGAGGATGTGGGCACATAGCTTTCTGCTTTGCAGCCTGTAGAATGCTGCAGCCACTAAAACCTTCTGTTTCTAAGTTAGTAAGACCAACACACCTCTGGGACATGAAAACAGAGTAAATGGAAAGGGAAAAATGAGAAAATGGCTCTATAGCCACAGTAGACATTTCCCTCACGCCTTGTCTTTGCTCTTGACTTGGTGACTGTCGGGGTTGAAAGAAAAAGATGATAATCTAACCTCTTTTCGACATCAGTACCAGTATCTGTTTGGGAATTAAGGGAATTATCCGAAGCTGAGCTGGGTAGAGACAGAACCGTGTGCAAGAAAAGTTTCCAAAACTAAAACCCCAATCAGATCTAGAGCTGGGTGTTCGTGCCTCACGCCTGTAATCCTACCTACTCAGGAGGCTGAGATCTGAAGATGGTGGTTCAAAGCCAGCCTGGGCAGGAAAGTCTATGGAACTCTTGTCTCCAATGAACCAGCAAAATGCCAGAAGTAGAGATGTGGCTCCAGTGGTAGAGCACCAGCATTGAGGGAAAAAAAAAAAAGCTAAGTGTCAGAGTAACCCCAAGCCCCGAGTTCAAGCCCCAGTATTGGTGCAAAAACACACAACAAACAAAAAAGTTAGATATGATTTTATCTGGTTCACCCATACATGTGTCTGTAAGAGTCAACAGCAATCAAAGAAGAGTATAAAAAAAATGAAGATAAACCACAGTGCTCCTTGGCCGATTCTATGCCACCTGAAGATTTTATGTTGTTGTTGTTGTTGTTGTTGTTTGGTCAGTCGTGGGGCTTTGAACTCAGGGCCTAAGCACTGTCCCTGAGCTCATTTGCTCAAGGCTATTGCTCTACCACTTTGAGCCACAGCACCACTTCCGGTTTTCTAGTGGTTCATTGGAGATAAGAGTCTCACAGACTTTCCTGCCCGGGGTGGTTTGGAACCACGACCCTCAATTTCTCAATCTCCTGAGTAGCTAAGATTATAGGCATGAGGTACTGTGCCAGCTCAGACTTGGTTTTTGGTTTTGGTTTGGGGTTTTCTTTTTTTAATGGTTTTCAAAAGACACCTTGACAACTCCTTAGAAATACTGCATCATAACCACAAAAGGAGACAGAAGAGAGCATTTGTCATTCTTAACAAGTTGTCCAGATGATTCCATACAGGCCTAGGCTTGAGACCCTGCCCTGGATCTTCTCCCCTGACATAATCACACAGGAGAAAGCAGGATGCTCTCACAGGACACCTTGTCCAACATCACACATCCCGTGTAAAACCAAGAGCCGGGATTCCAGGCACGTAGCTCCTGTCTCAGCTAACATTGACCCCAAACAGCATTACAATAATTAATATTCACCTAGCACCTAATGTGTGCCAGGAACTTTTACATATATTATCTTGTTTCAGTCAAAGGTTAATGTCATTGAAGAATTTTGTTTTAATTCAGCATTTTGGTTTGTGATCCACTGTCAGAATTATTTAACAACAACATTAGGCTATAATCAGATTACACAATTCTGCTCTCACGGTAGCTGGGATGAGGAGAGGAAATAAATTGCCTTCACCTGCGATTGAACTGCTGTGTATCTAGAACCCTCATCTGAGTGGGAGAGAAATGTACTAAGTGATCCATTAGTTTTAATTCATCCTTTTGGTTTGTGTGTGTGTGTGTGTGTGTGTGTGCTGGTCTTGAACTCGGGGCCTGAGTACTATCCCTGAGCTTCTTTTGCTCAAGGCTAGCATTCTACTACTCTGAGCTACAATTCCCCTTCTAGAGCATTTTCTGAGTAGCTTATTGGAGATGAGTCTCACGGACTTTCCTGCCCAGACTGGCTTTGAACCATGATCCTCCTAGCTCAGCCTCCTGAATAGCTAGGATTACATGCATGAGCCCATGGTCCAGGGCTAACTGCTTTAATTTTTTCAGATTGCTTCTTCCCCAAGATGAATTCTGGATATGAGGAAACAGGGAGATGGTTAAGAGTAATGGGTTCATGGTGGTCGTGAAGATGGCTTCAAAGACCACCACGATCCTTCTCTTTCCATGTACTGCATTAAACCTTCTCTCCAGCTGGGTGCCAGTGTCCCATGCCTGTAATCCTAGCTATTCAGGAAGCTGAGATCTGAGGATCATGGTTCAAAGCCAGCCTGGGCAAGAAAGTCTGTAGGACTCTTATCTCCAATGAACCACCAGAAAACCGGAAGTGGCGCTGTGGCTAAAAGTGGTAGAGCGCTAGCCTTGAGGGGAAGAGCTCAGGGACGGCACTCAGGCCCTGAGCTTAAGCCCCATGGCAGACAAAAAACAAAACAAAACACCTTTATCTCCGGTTTACCTTGGGCCCAAAGCTGGCAGACAAGCCATAGTTGTCCTAATTTGCTACCACTTGGCCTGGCTGGCAGGGCTTGGCTTAGATAAAACTGGCCTTGACATTCTAAACAGGCAGCCTAAGGCACAGAGGTTTTGTGGGGGTGTTCCTTGTCTTCCCCCTTCCATTCACTAAGCAACAGTCAAAAACCTTACATCATCCAAAGTAAAGCCTAAAATTAGGACAAGGCCTTTGATTAGAACATGATCTTTGAAAAACGATTACCTTATTATATACAAAGCAGCTACTTTAGGATGTTCAAAAGGAGTTTTTACTTTGCAAGATTAGCAAAACAGAACGTATCACTTGCACTTCACAGGGGAGACATGGAGGCCCGTAGCATCACAGGATTAGAACATTTGCCTAGGTGCCAGTTGCTGGCTACTCAGGAAGCTGAAATTTGAGGATCTCAGTTTGAAGCCAGCCTGGGCAGACAAATTCAAGAGACTCTTATTTTCCTTTAACCACCAAAAAATAAATAAAATAAATAAAGCCAGAAGTGGATGTGTAGCTTAAGTGGTAAAAAGCATCAGCCTTGAGTGGAAAAGCCAAGTAGAATGCAAGGTGTTAAATTCAGTACCAGTACTGGTAAAGAGAGGGAAGAAAGAAGGAAGAAAAGGAGAGCAAGCAAGCAAAGGAAGAAAGGGAGGGAGGGAGGGAGGGAGAGAGAACAGAGGGAGGGAGGGAAAAAAGAAAGGAAGAAAGGAGAGTGGGAAGAAA
>NW_012267393.1:1926935-1929072 GCF_000151885.1 Dipodomys ordii | reverse complement strand
AAAGAAAGAAAGGAAGGAAGGAAGGAAGGAGGGAGGGAGGGAGGGAGGGAGGGAGGGAAAGAAAGAAAAAGAAAGAAAGAAAGAGCACTTGTGTGTGTCTTTGTTTAATTTGTAACAAAGCCTTACAGACAGGTGCAAATAGTAAATCCTCTTTTGCAACCCAGAACTCATTGCTGATATAAGACTTTGGTACACGTAAGAAGGAATATGATTACTACAACAGTTGGCAATGTGAGGCTTTAATTCACACAGGTTGCTCTGAGAATAAAGTTGATGTAAAATCAAATTTATGCTTCTGAGACTTAGTAAATGTTTAAGTTTTAATGTGAAAGAAAGAAAGAATGAATGAATGAAAGAAAGAGAGAGAGAGAGAGAGAAAGAAGGAAGGAAGGAAGGGAAAAAAAGATGCCCACTCCAGGTTTTTATGAAAGCTAAATGAGTTCTTACCCTCCAAGCATTTAGAGCACTACCAGGTAGGCAGTTGGCTTTATGGGAATATTTGATGTGTTTATTTTATCCCCCTTGGCATATAAGGATGACACAAAACCAATCCTTGTTAATGCTTCTGCACTCCGTCATTTTCTTTTCATTAGGTGGAGATTTTCAGAGCATTTTCTTTGAAATAATGATACTGCTGAGATGCAAAGCTGAATTTATCATCCTTGAAATAATTCAGATAAATGAGGGCATGAGAGTCGACAAAAAACAACTTTATCACAAAATAATCACAGCCTCAAACAGTACTTACAGAGAGAGAGAGAGAGACTAATAGATCCAGTCAGTAGTGGCACACCTGTAATCCTAGCTACTCAGGAGGCTGAGATCTGAGGATTGAGATTTAAAGCCAGCCTGGGCAGGAAAGGCTGTGAGACTCTTTATCTCCAACGAACCATCAAAAATCCAGAAGTGAAGCTGTGGTTCAAGTGGTAGGGCACTAGCCTTGAGCAAAGAAGCTCTGGAACAGCACTCAGGCCCAGACAGAGTTCAAGCCCCAGAACTGGTACACACATGCACATCCCTCCACCCCCCCTCCGCCCCTGCCCCACACAAATAATGGAAAGAATGAAGATCCTCAACATCCTCAAAGTGTCTTCTTTATTTCAACCAGCTTTAAGTATCACAGCAGCACAGAGAGGTTAATATATAGCAACAGGCCTTATAGGGTATTCACACCAGCCCCTAGTATGGATCTCTGCATTTTTTCTCTGCCCCCTGCCCCTGGCCCATTCCTGGACCTCTGACCCTGATAACCATCATTGTACTTCCAAGTTAACCTTTTTTTCTTGTTTTTAGTTTCCATATATGAGGTACTCATCTTTCTGCGTCTGACTTACTTTGCATAGCATGATGATTTCCACTTCCTGCAAAGGATAGTCTTCCCCTATTCTCCATGACAAACATTCCATTCTACATATACAGCACAATGATTTTGTTTGTTCATCTTCCCATAGGTACCAAAGCTGATTCCATATCTGAGCTACTATGAAGAGCATCTCCATAAACATGGATGTGCAGGTGACTCTTCTAAGCTGACTTTCTTCTTCCCTTTGCATGGATATCTGAGAGGGGCACAAACTGGTGATTCTGTTTAGGGATATTTTTTGTTTGCTTGCAATCAAACCCAAGGCCTCATGCTTGTGGGGCTAGTATTCTACCACTGGATTGTACCCTCACCCCTTATTTTTAGGTGCAGATCTAAGGCATCCATGATCACTTATTTCTTAAGCCAAATTCTCCACCCTAACACTCATCTGAAATAGATCTGTGTGTATGTGTGTGTGTGTGTGTGTGTGTGTGTGTGTGTGTGTGTGTGTGTACACGCATGCATGCTCGGGTGCGCATGAGTGTACACTTGCCAATCCTAGAGTTGGAACTCAGGACCTGGACATTGCCCTTTAACTTTTTGGCTCAAGGCTGATGCTCTACTACTTGAGCCACAGCTCCACTTCTAGCTTTTTACTGGTTTATTAGAGATAAGAGTCTCACAGCCAGGCTGGCTTCAAACCTTCAGATCTCAGCCTCCTTTGTAGCCAGGATTATGAGAGTAGAGCCTTCATGGCTTGGAAGACCAGATATCTTGATGTCCATGTTTCTGATTCTTACCTTGTTTTCTCTCTCTCTAATACACACACATACA
>NW_012267393.1:1924463-1926885 GCF_000151885.1 Dipodomys ordii | reverse complement strand
AAGGAAGGAAAGAAAAGGAAGAAAAAGAAAGAGAAAGTAAACAAGCAAAGCTTGTTTCAAAACCTTGCAGATTTAAGTGACTGGGATGATACACATTTTGACACACTAATTTATAGAATGTGGAGAAAATGTGTTCATCCTTCACAAAATGTGCATTTCATCTGGATGGAATGAATGAATAGAGGTAAATCACGTAGCATATAAATAGTTCACAGGGAACACACAATGACAAACAAGGATTGCCTTCCTTTGTCCCTTCTATTCCTAGCCTTCTAAGATCCTAAATAATCAACTAATATAAAGCTTAAATTTAGAGCAGAAGGAACTGCAGGATATAGTATCTGTGCAGTAACTGCACTCTGTGGCAATCGAACCCTAAAGAACCAGATTGGTGTAACGTCTTAATGTAGACAGCCGTGGGTAGAGAGGGGAAAGAGAGTTTAGATAAGACTTGGGAATTAACAGCAAGTAGAGCCAGACACTGGTGGCTGACACCTATAATCCCAGCTACTCAGGAGACTAAGATCTTTCCAGCTCTAGGCCAGGAGACTCTTATTTCCAATTAACCACCAAAACCAAAAACCAAACAACAATAACAAAAACAAAAATTGAAGTGGATCTATGGCTCAGGTATTACAGTGTCAGCCTAGAGAGGGGGAAAAAAAAAACCAATGACAGTGCCCAGGCCCTGAATTCAAACCCCAGAACTGGCATGTTCATGTGTGTGTATTTGTATTGATCAAAGAAAGAGAACTTCCATCAGTTAAGAAGTGAAAAGAGAATAAATTCTAGAATCAGATGGATGTGATGTAATTTATAGGTCATGCCAACATAGACAAAGCAATTTGACTTGCAGGAGTTTTTGTTGTTGTCTAGTCCTGGGACTTGAACTCAGGGCCTTGGCCCTGTCCTTCAGCTTTTTTTAAAATTTAATTTAATTTTATTTGTGAACATACTGTACAGAGGGGTTACAATTACATGGGCAGGATAATGAGTACATTTCTTACCAAGCATTGCATCCTCCTCCTTTGGCTTCAGCCTTTTTTTTTTTATCAGTTGTGGGCCTTGAACTCGGCGTGGGCACTGTCCCTCAGCATTTCAGCTCAAGGCGAGTGCTCTATCACTTGAGCCACAGCATCACTTCCAGTTTTCTGGTGGTTTATTGGGGATAAGAGTCTTATGGACTTTCCTGCTTGGGTTGGCTTTGAACCAGGATCCTCAGATCTCGGCCTCCTGAGTAGCTAGGATTACAGGCATGAGCCACCAGCGCCTGGCTTCCTTCTGCTTTTTATCTTACGTCTAGCACTCTATTATGAAGCCACAGCTCTGCTTCCAGATTTTTGGTGTTTAACTGGAGATGAGAGTCTCACGGTCTTTCCTGCCTGGGAAGGCTTTGAACCGTGATTCTGATACATCACCCACCTGGTAGCTAGGACTACAGGTATGAACCACTGGCACCCAGCTGTGAGTTTTATGTTGTCCTAAAAAATGGAGACAATAATATCTGTTTTTCAAAATTATGAAAGGACTTGGAAAAAGGTGCACAGAGTCTAGAGAATAATACTTAATAAATCTTCCCCCAAATATTAGCTATTTGAGGAAGCAAAAACATTCCAGGTTGACCATTTGGAATGTCCCCTAGCTCTTGTTTCTCAGTCCTGGGAAGGAGCATGGAGCTGAGATCTATCTCTCCTGTTCCAGAAAGGATGTTCACTTGGAGTGAACACAACTTTGGTGTCACTCACTCCATCTTAAATGCTGAGACTTCATCTTCTGAAACCAGGATGAATGAATTCTTTTAGGGTCCCCTACAAGTTCTTCTTGATAAATGAGGATTTCTGGAATCTGAGCATTGGTGATCTAACTCAGGAAAGGTTGAGAAGAAAAGAAGGGGGGCGGAATTTACACAGGTTGGGGTGAAGCCAGCAATGGATACCATTGAAAATCGAGGGGGAAGTTTGACTCCCAGAGAAAATTAAAATGACATAGCTTGATGTGACCAAAACCCTTGAGCAAGTATTGTTTGATAATTTTTGCTTCCCTGCACCAAAAATATTGGAACTCTTCTATTGCTATTTTTAAATACACTTTTATTGTTATTATTAAGGTGTGGTACAAACTGTACAGGTGATGTGTACATTTCTTTTTGAAGAATATGATCCCCTTCCTTTGCTTTTATTGTTTCCCCCCCCCCAGCCTCTTCTCCCTTTTCTTTTCTTTCTTTCTCCACCTTTTCTCTTCTCCCTCTCTAGTTCCAGGGCCATTTTCTTCTATCTACACTTCAGGATGCTCAAATGATGAGTTGGAAGGAATGGCCTGCCAGCTTTTCCTTCCCTGTTTCTCTGGATGTCCTTCCAGATCCTTGGAGAGAAAGAACCAAATAAACCTAAGCTATTATTATCACCAAGTGCCACTGAATACA
>NW_012267393.1:1920638-1923277 GCF_000151885.1 Dipodomys ordii | reverse complement strand
GGGAAGGAGGGAGAAAGAAAGACATAAGTGATGGTTTGATTAGGCTTTTATATTTATTATTTTTATTTATTTTTATTTCATTTTATAGTTATATATTAACATATTTTATATTATTTATGATTATTATTTTTATTATGTTTGTTATTATTTTCTCCTAGGAGATGATCAAGAGCAAGAAGAAAATGAAGAAAAACATTGCTTTTTTAATGCATCTCTCCCCATTTAATCAAGGTAGAAATCTTCTCCAAACCCAGAAAACATTCCCTTAGCTCTCATTGGTCAGGACAGAACTGCATATCCATCCCTGGACCAATCACTGGCAGATTTGCAACACCTTTAATTAACCTACTGTGAGTCATGTCTTGGAGCTGGAATCACTGTTCTCTGGACCAGGAACATGTCCATAAGAAAAGAAGGAATGACCATTAACGGCAGACGATCAGCCATGTCTGTCCCTTGCTGAACGGTTGCAAAATTTGGTATTATTTTTGTGCCAGTACTGGGGCTTGCACTCAACATCTTGCACTTTGGCTTGGCTTTTTCCACTCAAGGCCAGTGCTCTGGCTTTTGGCAGGTTCTTTGGAGGTAAGGGTCTTGAGGATTTGTTTGCCCAGACTGGCTTTAAACCACAATCCATAGATTTCAAGCCTCCTAAGTAGCTGGGATTACAGGCCTGAGCTACTGATACCTGGCTGCAAAGTACTTGTGTTGGGGCTCAAACCCAGGGCTTTGTACATGCTAGACAAGTGCTCTGAGACTCTGCTACAGCCCCAATCCTCCAGGGGTTTTTGAGATAAGGTCTTTCTCTGTAGCTCAGGTTAGCCTTGAACTTACTGTGCTACCCAGAGTGGCCTCAACCTCCCCAAGTGCTAGGCTTTCAAGTTTGCAATGTGAATTACCATGCCAACCGGACACTGTCTCTTAATAATATGTCTCCACAGTCACCGGTTCCAGCTCTGCTCTGATGACTCATTCAGAATAAATACAACAGGCTTCCATACACGAACTTAAAACACATCTGAAGTGGACCGTTCTGTGAAAAGTCTTTTCTGCTTAATGTAGTGCAAAGCTCCAGAGTCAGCCTGTCTGGGTTCAATGCCCTGCTCTACTATTTACTGGTTAAGTGACTCTGGGAAAATGTCTTTAGCCTCTCTGAATCAACTTGGTTTTCTGGACAACAAAGATAACAGTGCTTACCGCTCAGGGTTCTTTGTAAAAATGTATTACGTTCATATGCATAAAACACTTAGAAAAACAACTGTCACAGGATTGGTGACATTTAGATGTCTATTGTTATAACATGATCATTTAAAAACTGTTTTGTTGCTTTCTTCCAGCAGCATTCTATGCTTCTGTATCTCTGTTGGAAAGTAGAAATAGGATGCCCGGCAATGGTAGCTCACATCTGTAATCCTAGATTTGTAGTCAGATCCCAGGAGACTGAAATCTGAGGATCACAAGTTCAAAGCTACCCTGGGAAGACAAAAAAAAAATCCAAGGGACTCTAATCTCCAATTAACCAGCAAAAGCTGGAAGTGGAAGTGGAGCAAAAAGTCAAAGAAGAACCCAAGGCCCAGAGTTCAAGGCCCAATACCAGAACAACAACAATAATGTACGTAGAAATAGGAACTTAAATTAGCTCCACTACCCTGGGACTCACTAGTTGATCGGAATGTGTGTCTGCCCTTCCTGTTCTTCATGTGGAAAACTAACCCAGTGTCTGAGTACCTGGGTAAAAGAGAACAGGGAGAGGGTGACAAGCATGCACAGAAAGAGGCAGGACAGAGATGGAAAAGAGTAGAGGGAAAGTTAACCAACCCCAGGGCTCTGGGTCAGATACCTGTGTAGCCAGAGGCTGGACCCAGCTTTGGATTACTCTCGATCTCCTTCCAGCCCTGAATATAACATATAATTTTAAATCACTTTGTATCATCAAACCCCATAAGCAAGGAGGTCTTTTGCCATTTTGCACACAAAATGAGCAAAATAAACAATGTACCTCATGCCATTATGAACTATAGACTCTGTAACCCAAATATAAAATAGAGAAGGGAGGGATTTGGTTCCCGAGGGGACTGCCACTCTAGCATCCTTTAATCCAAGCTCTATTCCTGGCTGCTTTATTAATTTATTAAGGAAGAGATCTCCTATATGTGTTCCTTCAGTCAGCAGATATCCATTGAGAACTCTATGCCGGACTTTCAGGCTTACACACTGAAGAGATGGTCACAAACAAGATAGACCCAGGTCCTTCCAGTCAGGAAAAGGAGAAAGAAAAAAGAGAAGGTAATGAGGTAGTTTTGTAGTTTCGATTCTTTGTAACTATGACAATAGTTGAGGCCCATGAGCCAAGGATTGGAAAATGTCTGATGGTAAATTCAATCAGATAGGCAGAGTAAGCGTCCTACCGCACAGCACCCTGACTGCAAGTTGGGGCAACTTATTATGTATTTATATGAAGCATTGGAATAGTTCAAGGGCCATGAACACAAGGCCATGAGAAACATAGAAATGTTAATTACCCTGATTTAGTCGTTGTATATATCAGTTACATCACTGAAGTGCACCGATTACCATGTACCATTTATCATATGTGTCACCGTGTCATATGTCAATTAAAAACAAAAACAATTGTCAGG
>NW_012267393.1:1915069-1920588 GCF_000151885.1 Dipodomys ordii | reverse complement strand
AGAAAGAATGACATTGCCCCATTTGTTAGGAAACGGAAAGGCTTGGAAAAAAATTATATTAAGTGAAGTAAGCCAGGCCCAAAGAAACATAGGTCCCGTGGTTTCCCTTATTTGCAATATCTAGTATATGTATGAGTCAAGCAGAAAATGTCAGATAAGGTGATGTTAGGAAAACGAACAACAATCATTTAAAAAAGCTAAACACCAGTGTAAGGTCCTGAGTTCAAGCCCCAGGACGGAAGAAGAGGGAAGAGGGGGTGGAGGAGGAAGGGGAGGGAGATGGAGAGGGGGAAGGGAGAGGGAAAGGGAGTATGAGGGGTGGGAGGAATGGGAGGAGAAGGAAGTGAATCCAGATTTCATTCTGTTAACTTTAAGACACACAATTAGCAACAATAGATGAATGTCAGCCTTTGTTTACTTGGGTTTTGTTATCTTCAGTTACTGGTAAAACCTGTGGTAGTAGGTAAGTGGAAAACTAACATGGGAAATGTCTGATACTGGTGTTTATACGTACTATCATTCTGAGCACAATTACATACCTGTGTGGTAGGCATTGCCTAACCATTGAACAAGCATTCACATGCATTTAACATGCAACTCTCCTACGAAGTTCATTATTATTACCCTCATCTACTGCTGGGAAAATGGAGGGCACACTATGTTAACACTTCCTTGGGCCACCCTGGTGGTTAAGTGGATCATACTGACTTCAGTTTGACTTAAGGCACAAGCTTTACCATTATTCTCAAATGACAGAGGATGTGGCTCAGTGGTAGAGTTCTCTCATGAAGCAGACACAGAGCTACAGAGCTCTGTGTTCAATCCCCAGTGACGGAAAATTAGTTAATTAATTAAAATTAAAAAAATAATAAATTAAAACTGTCTTGTTTGTAAAGGAAATGTTTATTAAGCCAGTGAGGATTGTAATGGTCGCAGAGGAGATATTTCAACAACCTTGGAGGAAATTGTTTTGTAAATATTCCCACACCGTTTAGAAGCAAACACTTATATTTTTAATTATATACTAATTCTGTGTCATTTCCTATCTGCTATTGAAATGAAATGAACGAAGCGTGTCCACCAGGTAACACTTAGACTGGTTATAGTAGGTAATATGAAATCATATGTTTTTATATTTCCTAATTTGGTCATCTTCTCACTTAGTATGAAAATGTTCTCCAGAGTCTTAGAGAAGCTGGGTGCTAGTGGCTCATGCATTTAACCCTAGCTACTCAGGAGGCTGAGCTCTGAGGATGAAGGTTCAAAGCCAGCCCAGGCAGGAAAGTCTATGAGACTCTTATCCCCAACGTAACCAACAAAAAGCCAGAAGTGGAGCTGTAGCTCAAATGATTAGAGTGCCAGCCTTGAGTCTAAAAAGGTGAACAGGAGTCATGAATACAAAGCTCTGAATCAAGCCCCAGAGCTAGCATAGACACAGGCATAAAAAAAAAAATCTTAGAGACAAGAAAACCCTGTAATTCAATGGACAGTGCTGAACAGATCAGCAAAGCCCTCTTTCGTACCCAGAGCACAGCTCTATTTGGAGCATCTAGCCCCAGATTCACCAGGCCTTATAGCATCTTACTTCCAAACTTCTATGCAACCAGTAGTTCCAGCCTAGAAAAACAAAGAGTTATCACCCAGGGAAATACTGAGTCTTCCTTGTTAGGCAAATCAAAGGGAATTTGTGCTTACTGAAAGAATTTGTGTTAGGAAAAGAGGGTCAGACCTAAAATATCTAGTCTATTCTCACTCAGATCTGCCACTAAAACAGCAGAGCCTAAGCAAGTATTTTTCCTTCCCTTAGGACTAGATCTGCCCATCAGAACAGCTGATTTGTTTGGGAGGTGCTTTGGGGATGAATATGAGAATAAAAGACACATAAAGAATGAATTCAAGCCAGGCATTGGTGGCTCACTCCTGTAATCCTAGCTACTCGGGAGGCTGAGATCTGGGGATCAGGGTTCGAAGCCAGCCTGGGCAGAAAAATCCCCGTTAGATTCTTCTCTCCAATAAGCCACTCCAAAACCAGAAGTGGGGCTGTGGCTCAAGTGGTAGAGCTCTAGCCTTGAGCACAAAAGAGGCTCAGAGACAGCACCCAGGCTCTGAGTTCAAACCTCACAACCGACCAAAAAAGAAAAGAATGAGTTCGGTTTAACGCCCCTCCCCATGTGTGGTCAGCTGCCACATTTCAGGTTTCTTTGCTGTTGGAGAAAGTTGTTTTAGAATCATGAGCAGCAGAAAAAGAACCACCATGGGAGACTAAGACAGTGTCGGCTGTATATATATTAGCCTGTGAAGGCTTCATTAAGAAAGCACCCAAGGATTTCAGAGCCATGGGACTCTAGGGCTCAAGAATAGCAATATCCTCAAATACCATCACTGGCAAAAACATAAAGATCACCTAGCTTCCTTAGGACATAGAAGATGCTTCCAATTAAGGAAGAAGTGGACACTTCTGGCTTACTGGAAGGGCAACTGGCACTTAGTAGGGTCTTTGTGGTGCCAAAGAGATGATACAAACCACCACCCACACTTGCTTTCTGTGGAGAAAAGCCAGGCTCTCTTTCTCCTGGAACCCAATGCTTGAGAGAGTCGCGATCGCTTTGCTTTTGATCTGGCCTAGTTTTTAAAGGATGAATCAGCAGCTTTCCACCAGCAAGATAAAAAAGAAAAAGAAAAAAACACAGGCAACTCTGATGTACAATCCTCCTCTGTTGATATCATTCCCTGTGTGGGTGAGCGATGGCCAGTTAGGATGAGGAGTCCTTGCTAAAAGTCTGAGTTGGAAATGTGCACTCCACATTTCCATTCATCATCCTTAGCTGCCATTTCGCCAAGAGCAACGGATTTTAGCCAGTTCCAATGGGTGCAACCCAGCATGTAATGGACACCTAAAAAGTCACATGGGAGATGAAGCTTACATGATCTACCTTGGCAAAGTTGGGGTTCCCCCTCTGTGGGACTTTTAAGTCACTAGACATCTGCGGTAAGACATTTAGTACAAACAATATATTTGATGTTTAATATTTAATACAGACAGCTAGCTATTCTGGTGTCACTGAATGCACATCATCTCTAAATATGGGAATTTTTAACTTTGAATAGGGAAAGGAGAGCTCCCTTTTAAGACAATTTCATTTCGACCTACATTCTTTTTTTTTTTAATTTCTCTTTTCTTTCTTTTTATCAGTCGTGGGGCTTGCAGTCAGGGCCTGGGTGCTGTCTCTGAGCAATTTCTCTCATGGCTAGTGCTCTGCTACTTTGAGCCACAGCTCCAACTTCTGGTTTTCTGGTGGTTAATTGGACCTAAGAGTCTGAAGGACTTTTCTGCTTGGGCTGGCTTTGAGCTGTGATCCTCACATCTCAGCCTCCTGAATAGCTAGGATTACAGACATGAGCCACCAGCAACTGGCTTCAGTTGCTTTCTTATTATATATGCATGCTTATATCTGTTTCTTCATTTAATATATACTCAGTATAGCAAAGACCATGGTAAATACAAGAGTATTTAAAGAAGCAGCTTCTGGCCACAGGGACCTCATAGTATATGTCTTAAGTTAGATGAGTGAACACACTAAACTATGATATCAAACAATTACATCTAGTCTTGTTCCTTCCATATTCAATTTGCCAGAAAGTCTGAAACCCTTCTCTTAATATCTACTACAAAAACCTCAGTGTAAACCTCTACAGTTTTACATCGCGACTACTAAAATTTTCTATTCTAGCTCCCCAAGTTTGTGATCATCCAAATCTTAGCGCTTACAGAAGAAGACACGGAGTTTCTTCAAACAAAGTAGATCATGGCTGGGAATGTGGCTTACCGGTAGAGTGCTTGCCTAGCATGAACGAAGCCCTGGATTCAATTCCTCAGTACCACATAAACAGAAAAACCAGAAGTGGTGTTGTGTCTCAAATGGTAGAATGCTAATCTTGAGCAAAAAAAAAGCTCAGGGACAGCTCCCAGGTACTGAGTTCAAGCCCCAGGACCAGAAAAATAAAAGAGTAAATCATGTCACTTTTCTGCTTAAAATGACCTTCAATCCTAACTCATGAGAAGGCTGATATCTAAGGATTGAGGTTCAAAGCTAGCCCCGGCAGGGGAAATCTAAGAGGCTCTTTTCCAGTGAACCTGCAAAATGCCAGAAATGGAGCTGTGGCTCAAGTGGTAGAGTAACAGCCTTGAGTTTGAGGGAAAAAAAGCTAAGGGACAGTGTCCAAGTCCTGAGTTCAAGCCCCAGGATCAGCACAAGGAGAGAGAGACAGAGAGAAACAGAGAAAGAGTATTAGAGGATTCGTGGATTTGTGGTCCAATTAGAACTAATCAATACCTACTATCCTAGACAATTGTACTCTGTTGATCACATCTCCTGTCCTTCTTGACAGCTAGGCTGGAGTAGCACAATGACTTTCCTTTGGTTCCTCATTGTCCTAGATCTGCACAAGTCAGTCCTGTGCACCAATGGGTTACCAGAATGTCTTGTTCCACTGCCTTGCTTTGTTGGATTTTTCTTCAGGACACTTACTTTCATGTTTTGTGTGTATTGTCTCTGTCTATGATAGCAGGGAACTTCCTGGCCTCTCTTGTTTAGCACTTTATTTAGAATGGCATCTAACTCATAAAACAGCTATATTCAATGTCATGAGCATACAGGCCATGTTGGTTATATTACTGGTGCTCTCCACTGGCTACAGTGTAGCTACTCCACACTACAAGATGAATGAAAGTCCATCCTGCCTTTTTTCCTGCCTTCCTTTCACCTTTTCTTTCTTTTGTTCTTTCTTTCTCTTCTTCCTTTCCTGCTCCCCTCCCTCCTTCCCTTCTTTCCTTCCTGTCTTTTTCTCTATTTCTTTTACTTCCTTTTTTCTTTTCTTTCTTCCTTACTTTCTTCTTTCTCTTCTCTTCCCTCTTTCCTTTCTCTTTTTCTTTCTCTTTCACTTTTTCTTTCTTTCTTTCTTTCTTTCTCTTTCTCTTCCTTCCTTCCTTTCTTTCTTTTTTCCTTCTTTCTTTCTTCCTTCTTTCTTTCCTTACCTCTTTCCCTCTTTCTCCCTTTTCTTCTATGTGTACCAGTACTGAGGCTTAAACTCAGGGCCTGCGCATTGTCCCTTTGCTTTTTTGCTCAATGCTAGCACTCTACCATTTGAGCCACAGCTTCACTTCCAACTTCTTTCTTTTCTTTTAGTGGTTAATTGGAGCTAAAAGTCTCATGAACTTTCCCACTTGGGTTGGCTTCAAATCATAATCCTTAGATCTCAGCCTCCTGAGCTACGATTATAGGTGTGAGCTATTAGTGCCCAACCTGAGTGAAGTCTCTATGGAAGGTCCCTCATTCAAGACAGCAGATAGGAAGCATGGACAGGGTCTTATGACATGGCTCCCTCATCGACTGATGACCTTTATCAATGAGATAAGCAAAATATCTTCATAGTAGTAGGTCTAAGACAAGAATTACAGAGTCAATGGGGAGGTGGTTCAGTGGTAGAATGCTTGCCTTGTATGCATGAGGCCCTGGGTT
>NW_012267393.1:1912612-1915019 GCF_000151885.1 Dipodomys ordii | reverse complement strand
AAGAAAATGTGGTATATACACAATGGAATTCTATGCCTCCATCAGAAAGAATGACATTGCCCCATTTGTTAGGAAATGGACAGACTTGGAAAAAATTATATTAAGTGAAGTAATCCAGGCCCAAAGAAACATAGGTCCCATGGTTTCCCTTCTTTGCAATAACTAGTATGTCTGAGTCAAGCAGAAAATGTCAGATACGATGATGTTAAGTGAAATGAACCCCAAGATAGGGACACAAGTGGTTTTTTTGTTTCTTGCTATTGTTTCTAACATTTGTAAGATGATTTCTTTGTTGCCTTGTATGTCCCTCCCTCATGGTATAACCCCTGTTTTCACTGTATTTTATGTTGGTACAATTTGGGGATGGGAAGGGAAAAAACAAATTGTTTAAATAGGGATACAGGTGGACCCATTGCAACAACGAGATGTACAAGACACTATGTTGAAAAAAGAACTTTACAACTTAGGTGGGGGTGGGGAGTGTAGTTGTGGAGGTGGGAGGGAAGGGATGGTAGGGGAAAAACAAAGGAGGAGGCAACAATGATAAGAAATGTACTCATTTCCTTGCTCATGTACCTGTAACCCCTCTGTACAGTATTTTCACAATAAAAAATTTTTTTAAAGATGATGTTAAGTGAAATGAACCCCAAGATAGGGACATAACTATTTTTTTCTTTCTTGCTATTGTTTTTAATGTATTACATGATTTTTTTCTTTGTATGTTCCTCCCTCACGGTATAACCCCTGTCTTCACTGTATTTGATGTTGGTGCCCTGCATCTTGTATATACACTTCTCTTTGGGGAGGGGAAGGGAAAAAAACAAAATGCTTAAATAGGGATACAGGTTGATCCTTTGTAACAATGAGATGCACAAGACACTATGTTGAAAAGGAACTTTACAACTTGTGGGGAGGGAGGAATTGGGGAGGTGGGGAAGGGAGGGATGGTAGGGGATAAACAAAGGAGGAGGTAACAATGCTCGATAGGAAATGTACTCATTACCTTACTCATGTAACTGTAACCCCTCTGTATGCTATTTTTACAATAAAAACATTAAAAAAAGAAAAAAAAGATTGTCTAATATTTCTGGGGATTGTGATCCTAATAATTATCAAATGCTCATTATTTTTGAGGGGTTGGATTCATAAATGACCATTGAAGGCACTTGACAAGTCACATAAAATAAAACATATAATATTTAATTTTATATATGTATTATATCATATCCTTTATATATTACATATTACAGATATTTTATATATGTATTATATATTATATTACATTATATATTGTATCATATATAACTTATTACTGTTATATACAATATGCATAATATGTATTATCTATTGTGTTATATATTATAATATATTATGCATATATTTTATTATATGTATGATATATTATACTATATAATATATTCTGCTATAAATAATATATTCTATATTATACATAATAATAGATTATATTATATATAATTATGTTTATGTATATACTGTGCCTGCACTGGGCCTGGAACTCAAGGTCTTATGTTCTTTATTGCTCAAGGCTGGTGCTCTACCACCTGAGCCATACTTCCACTTCTTGCTTTTTGCCAGTTAACTGGAGATAAAGAGTCTCATGGATTTGTCTTCCTGAGTAGTGAGCATTATAGGTGTGAGCTATCCAAACACCCATCTCTTCACTAGCTATATTAATTGAAAAGGATCTTATCTGATTTTTGTTATGAGCAAATGGAGGAAAAACTATAAATCTGTATCACGCTAAAGTCAAGTGGCGCTAAAATAATAATTGAAGAGGATGATGGAAAGTAATAAATGTGAAGTCACAGGTAAAGAATTACTTCAGACTGGTGTCATTATTCTGTTTGGCAGCTATGAAGACTGTGCTGATGAAGATGAAGGACTTGCCCGCTGCCCATGAGATTGTAGAAAGAAAAAAAAATGTGGGAAGAAAATGGACTGAAGATTTTCTTGCCTTAAAACCAGGGCTGTCTTACCAGGTGCCTGAGGCTCACGCCTGTAATCTCAGCTACTCAGGAGGCTGAGATCTGAGGACTGAGGTTCAAAGCCAGCCTGGACGAGAAAGTCCATGAGACTTTTATCCCCAATTAACCACCAAAAGCCAGAAGTGGAGCTGTGGTTTCAGTGGTAGAGTCCTACCCTCAACCAAAAAACAAACAACAAACAAACCTAAAAGGGCAATGTCCAGGCCCTGAATTCAAGCCCCAGTACCAACAAAAAATTTAATTTAATTGGATAATTCAAAAATAAAATATATTCAGAGGTAATCTAATGTTATATATTTTACCATAATAATAAAAATAGAGTAGGGATCTCTCTATATGCCAACTTACTAGCAGTAGTTTCTGTCTTGAGTTATGGTCCAATGCCCATTGGTATTTTTTTT
>NW_012267393.1:1892765-1898362 GCF_000151885.1 Dipodomys ordii | reverse complement strand
GCAGTTAAATGAATGTAAATATGTGTGAACAAGTGTGATCGTATGCAACTGAAAGAGAAAATGTAGACAAAAAGCAACTTTTCATTCAAAATTCCTGAAAAATACCCAACATTGCAGAGAAATATGTATCTCCTCTTCTGTCTACTCTGGTACCTGCAATGCTGGTATCCTGATACTGAAATCTCTGTTCTATGATCAGAAAGTTTTCAATGGCAGGATCAGTTCTAAATTTACCAAGCACTGACAAATCTGTCATCTCCTGTTTTCCTCCTAAAGATAGTTGCTCTCACTTATTGGATGAATCACCAGCGCTTGAAAGAAATCAAAGATCAAGTGCTTGAGTTAAGTGTAACTGATTTATTGTCTTTCGTGTGTGTGTGTGTGTGTGTGTGTGTGTGTGTGTGTGTGTACCAAAGCTTTGAACTCAAGGCCTTGCACTGAACCACACGTGTAGTCTGGCATTTTTAAAATTTCATTTGTGGATAGAATCTCTTGGATTTGTTTGCCTAGACTGGCTTCGAACTGTGATCCTTAGTGGGATTATAGACATACGCCAACAGCACCCAGCTCTAAACAGTGGTTTTTAGAAAGCTAAGACTATCACTTGGTCCCTTTGGCTCTAAGAGGGGATGAGAATATAGAAGTCTCTCTTCCTTGAGGTTAACTTTTGATGGTGTGACTCTAAACAGACTCTGGAGGTTGAGATGTCCCTTGAACATGCAGCCAGGAGAAAGATGGCGCCCATCCCTGCAGCGGTCTAAGAAGAGAGGGAGCCTGCTTGAATTTGAGCAATGAGCTATGCAATGGTTTTTCTTCTTCAAGGCATCTGGCCTTCCAGTTTTTCCCCTTCTCTTTGGGATTAATCCATCACCAGACTCAGAGCCATTTTCTACGTTATTAATCATCTGGGAGCAGTGCTGTCTCAGCAAGAACTTAGCAAGGTGACTGCTAGAAACTAGGGCAGGACAAAGGGAGCAAGAAAGGAATGGAGCTAGACAATGAGACAATCATCCCGGGGACCTACACACACACACACACACACACACGGACACAGAGAATCACCACAATGGAGATGTCAGGAGCTGGCATTTCCTCTAGAACCCAGAGTTAATTAAACACCTGGGACCCTTTAACCATGTAGAAATCCTAATTCATAAACTCCTTTGCTACCCAACCACTAAGTACATTCCTTAATCTAGGACTTGAAAAATAGGCCCCCCAACTGCTCAACTGTGAAGGGCAGACTTCGATTATAAAGTCATACATCTTTTCACCTGAAAAAAAAAACAACAACAAAATATCAGTGGAGCCAGGTGCTGGTGGCTCACGCCTGTCATCCTAACTATTCAGGAGGCTGAGATCTGAGGATCGCAGTTCAAAGCCAGATAAGGCAGGGAAAGTCCTTGAGACTCTTATCTCCAGTGAATCACCAGAAAACTGGAAGTGGTGCTGTGGTATAATGCTTGCCTTGAGCAAAAAGAGCTGAAGGACAGTGAGCAAGCCTTGTGTTCAAGTCCCATGACTGACCAAAAATAAATAAATAAATAAAAGAAGGAAGGAAGAGTTTCTTAAAAGCATTTCAGGCAGTACTGAGTCTAGGCACCCAAGAAAAATCTGACCAACTGCAAAAGTCATTATTCAGGGTGTGGTGGAGGGGAGAAAAATCAACAGAGTCTCTTAGTGAAACAGACAAAGATGAACACCTTGAGAAACACACTCTGGTTTAGTGGGATTGCCCAGGAATGAGTGATTGAGTTTATTATAGGTACAGTAATGATTAAAGAATAATACAAAGAAAAAAAATGGAGTCAGAGGACAAAGAAGCCATAACTAAATATGATCTCAATCCTCTGGGTGATTATAGCATCTATGGAGGGAATGTAATTTGAAGGATCAAGAAGTCGTGACCAAGAAACAAGCTACCACGTGGAGAGTTGCACAAATCAAAGAGTTCAGTCATACTCGGGCTATTTTTGTGATGTGTGACAAATGACTAGCTTTGAGAAATTATTTTAGGGGTGGCCGGGAGGGAGGATAGACAGAGGACCAAAGAGAAGGTGGAGAGTAGGACTATTTTGTAGTCAGACTTTAATATCAAACAAAGCTTTCCAAGGACACAGAATATATTTTTCACCTTCAGTCCCCTTTGAAAAAGTCTTTGGCTGGGCATAGTGTCTCACACCTGTAACCCCAGTTACTCGAAAAGCAGAAATCAGGAAGATTGTGGTTAGAGGCCAGACAAGCACAAAAACTTCTTGAGTTCTTATCTCAACCAATAATAGAAAGTTAGGTTTAGTGACACATGCCTGTAATCCCAGCTATAAGCAAAACATGAATAAGAGGATCACAGTCAAGGCCAGCCCAGGTATAAATACAAGACACTATGCAAAAATATTAATAATAACACAAATTAAAAGGGCCGCAGCATGACTTCAGCTTTGCAAATGCCTAGCAAATGCAAAGGCCCTGAGTTCCAACTCCAATACCACAACCAAACAAAAAATTTACTTCTGTACCTGATCTGAGTGCTTAATGCATTTTTGTACACTGAGGATTTATCTTTTACTAATAGACAAGAACGAGAAGAAAGGAAAAATCGAAAGGAGAACCAGGAAAGAAAATTAGAATTTCTTGCTAATCATCCTCCATCAATTAAAGCAAAAAAAAAAATGCAAGAACTCAGAGGAGACCTTACAAATAGGTCTTATGGATGAAGTCATCTAGGGCTAGTCGAAGAAAGAACAATTCTGTAAGATTCTCAGAGATGTTAAAGTACCTCAAAGATTGGAGCTGGGAGAGCTGATCATCAGGTTTAAGTTTTTAGGGGTTTTTGTTTTCTTTTTGGTGCCTGTCCTTGGTCTTGAACTCTGGGTCTGGGCATTGTCCCTGAGCTTGGTTTGCTCAAAGCTAGCACTCTACCACTTGAGCCACAGCACCACTTCTGGCTTTTTCTGAGTATTTTCTTGGAGATAAAAGAGTCTCCTGCCCAGGCTGGCTTTAAACCACAATCCTCAGATCTCAGCCTCCAGAGTAGTGTAGGATTACAGGCATGAGCTACAGGGTGCCCAGCAGGAAGATTTTTTTTTTTCACTATTGAATAACTCCAGGGGGAAAAAGTCATTTACCAAACTCTTGTTTTCCCCAAGATTCATTTCACATTTCAAGAAAGCAAGCTTGACTTTTGTACACCTGTCCCAGGAGGCTTTGCCAGTGGTCAAGGAGACCGGACAAAGAAAGAAATGGATTTTACCAAAGCGGAACTAATTCACTGTAGCTGAGGTTAACCTCACTCAATGCCTGAGTCCACATTAGCTGCTAATCCCCTTAGAACAAGTTTCACAGAGAGCTTTGCTAAATCCTTTAGCCTCTTGCTGATACAATGAGCCCTTCTACAGCATGGAATTCATGAAGAAGGGTTCTCTGTGTAACTAACACAGCAGATCTGACCCCTGTGTGACTTTGACCTGGGCATGTTGGTCCAAACCAGGATCCTACTTAAGTCAGAACCTTCTAGACATCTCTAGCCCTTCCTAGTGTCAAACCATCACCTACAGCTCTTAACCTCATGGTCATCTTACAATCCCTGAAACTCAGTGTGTCTGTGTGTCTGTGTGTGTATGTGTTTTATTAACACCACCTTATTATAGCAACTTTCTCCCACAGAGAACTTCTTCTTTACCCTGAGTTACTACAAGGCCCATTGATGCAGATTTATGGTAGAATTATGGAGTTTTAATAGTCATACCCCAGCTGTGTGCCGGTGGCTCACACCTTTACAAGAGACTATAACTACCTAACTACCCAGGAGACTGAGATCTGAGAATTGTGGTTCTAAACTGGCCTGGGAAGAAAAGTCGCAGTGAGACTCTCTCTTATCTCCAATTAGCCACCCAAAAACAAGAAAGTGGCAATCTGGCTCAAGTGGTAGAGTATTAAGCTTGAGCAAAAAGAAGCTTAGGGATAGTGCCTAGGCCCTGAGTTCAAGCCCTACAACTGACAAAAAAAGAAAAGTCATACTCCATACTATTTATCAAGAGGAAGTCTTTGTGCAAGTGAACGGATCTCTTAGCCTTGTTTTGCTCATCATGAAAATAGCGGGAAACTGTACCTACCTACTGTTCATGATCATTATTGTTCTGTTCTGAAGAAAATACAGTAACTCACACAAGAGGAGAAAGGAATTCGAATTCTAGTCATAACCAGGAACTAAGCTCCTCATGGATGATTGTTATAGACCATGGATGAAATCTTTTAAGAGATGGAGTATTTTAAGGTACTAGACACTGAGAAATGGTCCAATGCAGACACCCCCAAGGGTCAGAGTGAACTCCATATGCAAATGAAAACAAACTGCATGGTGAAGACCTTTGTGGATTTTACTGCTTTCTTGAGGGCATTAATCTAGAGGCTGCTAATGGGATAGAAGCTAGAAAACAGAGCTGTAGTCCTAAGGGTCCTAAGTCACCTAAGGGTGAATGGGGCCAAAGGATTTCCACCCTGTCCCAAAGACTAGAAATTGAGGAAGAAAACTCAGAATATGGAACATGGAACCAAGTAGCTTGAGGGGAATGGGTGGGGTTGGGAAAGATGGAGGAAAATGATGGAACGGGTGACATAGATCAAGATGCTTTGGACTCCTAAGCTGATAGGTTTCATTGAAATCCCTTTGTATGACTACCTGAAGATAATTGTCATTAATATAATGGTATTGCTATTATTAAGGTGTTATTCAGACGGGTTACAATTCCATAAGTCAGTTAATGAATGCAATGTTTCTTAGGCAATTTCCCCCACTTCCTTCACTTTTCCACAGTCTATGGCCACAAGTTGCATAGTTCATTTTTTTGCATCATGAATATTGAATACCATGAAGATGAAAAATCTCAGGAGAAAAGGGAAGCTATGGAAATAACATCAAAACTTGAATATAAATAACCTTTACATCATTGGCCAGCTCTCAAATAAGCAACCGAGAGAGGGGAGACTCCTAGAGCTCCACAGAGGTTAACAAAAGAAAGCTAAAGGCCTAAACTTCACTCTCTGTTTCTGTGCACTTCTGACAATAATTGGGGTTTCATTATCTCATATTAGAAAAGATGGCTATATCTAAGACATCCTATTAATACGGCAGCAAAGCTACGTGGTAAGGTAGAGACCGTTTATCAGGGCTGAATTTTTTTTTCCAAGGACTAAAAGCAAGCTAGAATATATGGAATATGTTTGCTGTATCATCTCTAATATCGGATAGGAATATCTGATACAACATCTAACTAGAATTTGATATTCCAGGGAAGAATGCAAGGCCTAGGAGCAGAAATCAGAAAGTCCTAGATGTAATTGTCAGATTAAAAACTTGAATGTGACTGCTATAAATGTGTTCAAAAATGTACAGGGAAAACTGTCCTACAGAGAAAAGCAAGAGGATTTAAACGATTAGGAGGAGGAGGAGGAACAGGAGGAGGAGGAGGGAGAGGAGGAGGAAGAGGAAAGAAGAAGAAAGTGACAGTGTAGCACTAACACCAGCCATACTAGCTCCAAACTATTAGTTGAACAGAACAATACAAGGTGACCACAGGCCGAAGGGTTAGTGGACCTGA
>NW_012267393.1:1889535-1891820 GCF_000151885.1 Dipodomys ordii | reverse complement strand
ATATATATATATATATATATATAAAATCAAGCTCCAACAAAATAAACCCACTTTCTTAAATAATGAGCCAAAGATCCAAACAGATGTTTCCCCAAGGAAAATATATGCATCATAAAGAAATGCATGGAGAGAAATCATATTGGACGTCATAACCCATGAGGAAAAAAATCAGATTAAAATTACAATGAGATCCTACTACAGGGCAACTCTCAAAAGGATACCCTGACCCCTACCAGAATGGACAAACAACTGCTGGCAAGGTTGGAAGCTTGTATCTGAAGCCTAGGAGCTGTCACAGCAAATTATCACCAACCTGATGGTTTGAAACACAGCCATTTGTTCTTGTAGTCAGGGAGCTAGAACCCTAAGCTTCCTCGGTAGGCTCTGAGAAAGAGAATCTTCCTTCATCTCTTCCCTTATGTTGGGTCGTTGCTGGCATCTTTTGCCTCATGCATGTATCTGTTTCACTCCAAGTTTTGCCTCCATTATCATGTGTTTATCTTCTTCTATCTGTATAACTCCAAATGAATCCTCCTTCTTCCTTTTCCCTCTCCCGCTCCTTCCATCTCGTCTCGTCTTCCTCTCCCTCTTCCTCCTCTGCCTTCTCCTTCCTCTCTCTCTCTCTCTCTCTCTCTCTCTCTCTCTCTCTCTGCTCTTTCTCTTCCTCCTTCCACTTGTCATTCGAGTTAGGATTTAGAACCCACTGGGATCTGGGAAGGCCTCATCTTAAGCATATTTACCAAGACCCTATCTCCAATGAGGTCACATTCAACATGACACAGCACAGAATTACAGCTCTTACCAGAACACCAGAATGGAGAGCCAGCGACAATAATAAAATTGCCTAACCCTGGTGGCAAGGCAGCTCAGCAATGTTTGATAAAGCCAAGCAAACACTCTGCATGTACATTACACCT
The DNA here is from genome assembly GCF_000151885.1 of Dipodomys ordii. NCBI lineage: Eukaryota > Metazoa > Chordata > Mammalia > Rodentia > Heteromyidae > Dipodomys > Dipodomys ordii. The sequence continues at coordinate 1,890,903 of NW_012267393.1, read as the reverse complement.
GCCACCTGTGATGGATTCCATGATTGTGTCTACAGTTCCCAAAGCTTGTGTGGTGAAATTTTAACCTACACTGTGGATTTGTTAGGAGGTGGGACCTTGGAGTAAAAATTAGGTTGTGAGGTGGAGCCCTCCAGAAAGGGATTAGTGCTCTTACTTGAGAGAGAAGGAAAGAGACAGAGACAGAGAGAGACAGAAAGAGACAGAGACAGATACAGAGAGACAGAGACAGACAGAGAGAGAACACATTTCTGGGGACTCTTGCTTATAATCCTAGCTACTCACGAGGCTGAGATCTGACGATTGTGGTTTGAAGCCAGTCCATGCAGAAAAGTCCATCAGACTCTTATCTCCAATTAACTAAGAAAGAAAGAAGGAAAGAAGAAAAGAAAGAAAGAAAGAGAGGAAGGAAGGAAGGAAGGAAGAAAGAGAGAAAGAGAGAGAGGAAGGAAGGAAGAAAGAAAGAAAGACAGGGAGGAAAGGAGGGAGGGAGGGAGGGAGAGAGACTGAAATTGAGCTGTGTTTCAAGTGGCAGAGTGCTAGCCATGAGCACAAAAGCTCAAGGACAGTACCCAGATCCTGAGTTCAAGCCTGAGCATTGGCGCACACCACACACACACACAAACCTGAATAATCCTTATCCTTCACATGGATTATTTGTACCAGGAAAAACTTCACCACGACCTGGGCCATACTGGCCCTTGAACCTCATGCTTTCTGCTTCCGGGACTGTGAGGAATAACTTCCTGTTGTGTACAACCCACACTGTACGCAGGAATTTGTTATAGCTGGCTAAACAGACATTGGTAGGCAGGCCCAGTGAATCAGTGAATGAACAGGTTTGGTTAGTGGGATGTCAGAACCATAGTGAAAGTCTCCAGTTCTATTTCTGACTTTCCATGTACAACACCCCCCCCCGCCCACCTCCACTTTCCAGTCTGCATGAAGGCTGGTACTCACTTCCACACTGGCAGATCAGTGACAGTGACAGCTTCATAAAGCAAATCATGTCATTATGGGCAGCTCATCATTAAGGGAAAAGTCTCTTTGTATTTTCCTTTTGGCCGACAGGGGGCGCACACAATGCCATCTGGTCTATGAGCAGGCCTAGGAGCTGGGGGCAACGTACAGGAGGCATTTACTTAAAGTGGAAAATTAAATGGGGGGGAATTCAAGACCTCAGAAATCAAAGTAAATGATATTTCATGCAATATTTAAGAACGCTAACCACAGCCCAGCAGGCAAATCTCCAAAAGAAAAAAAAAGATTTTTTTTTTTTTTTTGCCTAGGTCTAAACTATCACATTACATTTCAAGCTTCCCTAACTATAGCCATTTATTTTTTTATCTTTTAAAGGGGGATGTGTGTGTG
>NW_012267393.1:1884288-1888670 GCF_000151885.1 Dipodomys ordii | reverse complement strand
TGATCTGCCTTCCAAACACAGTCCTTGGACTGTGGTAGGATTTGCTAGGATTACAAGTGTGAGACATGGGTGCCTGGCCAGCTTGCTTTTTCAGATAGGGTCTCATTCTTTTGTTTGGATCAGACACAGAATGAATTCCTCTTACCTTCACCTCCCAGGTAGCTGGGGCTACATATGTACCATCATGCCAAGCTGTAAGCTCTTTATATATGCATTAGCACTTATTTTTTTAATGCCAGTTCTGGGGCTTGAACTCAGAGCCTGGGTACTAACCCTGAGCTTTTGTGCTCAAGGCTGGCACTCTACCACTTGAGCCACAGCTCCACTTCTGGCTTTTTTTTAGTGGTTTATTGGAGCTAAAGATCTCATGGATTTTCCTGCCCAGGCTGGCTTTGAACCATGATCCTCAGATCTCAGCCTCCTGAGTAGCTAGGATTATAGGTGTGAGCCCGGCTTTCTGTCTTCAATTTAAAAAAATAATGTCTTTGGAGTCTCTAAGTCCCATTTCCTTTATGGGAAATATGAAATGTTTCTCTCTGTTTTTTCTATTTTTCCTTCCTTTAACCCTTTCTCTCTTTTTCCGCTTCTATTTTAACCCAATTGTACTAAAACCCTTGTTAAAACTTAAAAAACAATGATCCTCGTGAAGGAAGGCTCGTTTTCAATCTCTGTATTTGCCTTTCACGTGAGACACACAAAATAGGCAATTTACCATGGCAGGATTTGCAAACTTTGGCAATGATTAGTCTAGCCAACTGATCTGCACTCTCTCTTACATTAAGTCAGGTACAGAAAATGTGAAACGATTGTACAGAGGGCAGAGGTGTTCTGAATTGATTCTGCCCCATTCTCTGAAGGCAAATATCTTACACTCCTTGACCTTGTGTCCTTATCTATAAATATGGGTGAATAATTGTATCCTTTCTTACTTTACAGGGTTGTGGCTGGGATAAAATGATCTCACTGATGAGGAAATGCTTGGTCTACCGTCTCATGGAACAATTCCTGCTGTCAAAGGAGATAAGAGACATGAGGTCATTTGCAGAGCCTATACACATGATCAGCTGAGCTATGAGTCGGTCTCCTTCGAACTGTTTTCTCATCCGCATGATCAGCCCACCTAGGTACTTTTTTTAAAAAAACATCACTAAAAGTCTACAATTCTGAGATTGATTTATTGTCATATATGATTACCGTTATGCACCAATAGCGCAGATAGATCAGAGGAAGATCGACTAAACATCTAACAGGGAGGAAATGTTGGGATCAGAGGTAAAAGTTCTGGGTGAGTCTGGCTCACCACCTCACAGTCTGTGGCTTTTAGCATGTTCCACCCCTTCTTTAGTCTCTACAGCCTCATAGTAAAATTGAAAAGTGAGGCTCAATCAGTGCAGAGCAAGTCTTGCTGTTCATGCGTGTCTATTGGTCAGCACCTTCTCCAACAACTCCCCTGGGAGGAGTCAGTGCCAGCTCAGTACTCATCCATCATACTCATCATACGGTACTGACTCACTCTTGGAACTTCTGAGATGTGGTACCCATGGTTCTGGCCAATGAGCTGGCTCCTTTCTCGTGGCTCTGTTGATTGACTCAGGGTTGAGCCTCCCCCAGAATGATCCAATGAAACTGTGTCTGGTTCTGAGATGGTTTTATTCTAGACAGGTGCTGGTGGCTCATGTCTGTAATCCTAGCTACTCAAGAGGCTGAGATGTGAGGATCAAAGCTCAGAGCCAGCCTGGGGAGGAAAGTCTGTGAGATTCTTAGCTCCAATGAAGCAACCAGACAAAGCCAGCAGTGGAATTATGAGTCAAGTGGTAAAGTGCTAGCCCTGAGCAAAAACTGCTCAGGGACAGCACCCAGGATCTGAGTTCAAGCCCTAGGACTGCTACAAAAAAAGAAAAAAGAATGAAAGAGAGAGAGAGAGAGAGAGAGAGAAAGAGAAGAGAAACTGAATGACTAGATATTTATGTGGAAATCTGATCTTAGTTTTGGGCATCTAATTCAAAAATATTTTAAAGCATTGACACATTTGAAAATAGACATTGAAAATAGGAAACACAACTGTACCTCCTACTTCCTGATCCCAAAGAAACTCTAAGTTGATCTGTGTTACAAGTCATTGTATAACCAACAACACACGTGTGCACGTGGGCTCTTGCCTGGGGACAGACTTGAGGGGTGGGGTTGGAAGGAGGGAGAAGGGACAGAGGGAGGCAGCACTGGGGATTGAACTCAGGCCATCGTGCTTTCTAGGCCAGTGCTCTAGTACTTGAGCCATGCCCTCAGCCTTTTTGCTTTAGTCTTTTTATTTTGAAATGGGTATCACACTTTACCAGGCTGACCTCAGATCCTTATCCTCTAATCGCTGCCTCCCAAACAACTGGAATTATAGGAATGCACCAACCACAGCCAGTTCTTGGCTCTGGATTTTCAATTAGCTTCTTCTAAAGTATCTAGAATCCAGAAAAGGTTAATAATACCTGATCTACTTTGGGAAGATTATTGCAGAAATGTTACTGCGCATGTGTTTCTCCGTGTTGGCATGAATGCACGTGTGTGTGTGCACGTGCGCGCTTGTGCGCGTGCATGCTAGCTGAGCATTCTCTTTCCAAGATCCTCTCTTAAAGCTAACAGGTCAATTTTGCCCTATTCTCTGTCTCTCACTTTCCACCCAAGGAGAAAAAAGACATTACATTACCATCGATATTTACTGTGCTCAGCCAGCAGAGACACAAAATGTTCATGGGTTGTTAATCCAGCTTTAACCCTGGGCAGAATTTCCCTGTGTCTCCACGGTGGGTGACGTGGCAGTCTTGGCAAAGCTCTGTTGTTCTTGGCTGGAGACAGGGTTGTGGCGGGGATGGTGGGTACCGGCTGGCTTCTGGGTCCTGTCCTATACTGCTTGTCACCCCCCTGCATCCAACACCAGAGAAAGAATCATTTGTTGGCTCATTCATTCATTCATTCATTTGCCAAATGAACACAGGGAGATACAGAAACCATGCTGGGAATACAGAGGTCCTTAGCCCCAGATTCACATCTCACTGAGAAATAAATTGAATAATATATAATAAATGAATTTACTGTATTATATTGTACTATTAGATATAGTATATATTAGTAATATATTAATAATACAGTGTGATGTTATAACATGATAATATAAATAATAAATGAGTTAAATAAATAGTGGAGTAGAATATAACATATAATACAAATAAATAATTTAACATTTTAAATTAAAAAATGCTTTTCTCTTAATCATTTGGCCTTCACAAGATTGTTTTTTATATATGAATATATATATTATTGTAAAGATACTGTACAGAGGGTTTACAGTTACTTGTAGGTTGTCTCTGAATTCTGCCCTTGTTACAGATGAGGAAACAGACCGTGGGTGATTTTTAAGCCAAGACCCAAAGCAGATCTAATGTCACTGTTAGCTTAAATCCAAAAGCTGTCAACTTCATAAGAAGTCGTATGGTTTCTATGTGGTGACCTGGTGTCATAAATGGATTCAAATCACTTACTTGTGATAGGCGGGAAAGAGGTCATGATTACAGAAACCTAGGGTTGGTAGCTCTCAGCTCATATTCATATGGGAGACATTATTCCTGTTATTGCTTTAAGAATTATATTTTACTATGTGTCTGGCCTTCACAGAAACTCTGGGAGCCCATCGATTCAGATGTCTTTGTCCCATTTCACAGGTAGGAAGACTGAGTCTCAGAGGTGTGAATGACTGTGTCTTTGTAGAAGATGATTGCACAGAAAAGACTCCCCAGATACTGGATTCCTTTACAACGCGTCTCAGCCGGATCCTCAACACACCCACCAGCAAAACCAGCCCTGCAGGTGGTGAGCTCTGTGCTTATCAAATCCTGGGAAATCAATACTGATTGAACGAAGTTGATGACAACATCTGTGTGCAATGGTGGAAACAGACCGTTTCAGTGGTCTAGAACAGGAGACAGAGACCACAGAGGATTTCTGTTTCTTCTTGGATACTTCTCTCAGCCTGAGGTACCACACACTCAGGAGTGGGGTTCAGTAAAATGATCGTGGTTGGTAGAGGCTCATGTTTGCATAAGAGTCAGACTTTTCCCCGGTACCCATAACCCATACCTATTACAAGAAGGAACACATTCATCATTTAAGAAATATCTGGGTGATGTCCAGAAGCAGACTGAACCATGTTCCTGAGCCAGTTTCTATTCTAGGCTCAGCCAATGACTCACTCACTGGCGACCTTGGACCAAAAAAGAAATAAAAGTAGATAACTTTTGTTCCTCTGAGTAACTTCCCTTTATCAGCCTATAGTGTCACAAGCAATATAGTTTCTCGACCTATAGAAGAGTCCCCCTGAGATCATGGATTCAGAT